>NC_031772.1:3109951-3133706 GCF_001522545.3 Parus major
TTAACAGGATGTGTTCTGTTGTACATCTCAACTGGATGTGAAAATGCTTGCAGTGGTCAGGAATTTCCTGCTGTGTTCCAGGTGCAGCTCACAGTGGTGTGGGCCAGATGTGAAGTTGGTGTTGAAAACTGAAGAAAATTTGAGATTTGTGTAAGATGCTTTGAAATTAAACAAAGTAGTGTTGGACAGTGCTGAGTTTAATGAAGAGATTCTGGTTAAATGCATGGGAAAAGAGAGTGAGGTCAGTGCTTTGTGGTTCTTGTTTGCCAATCCATACTTAGTCCAATGGAGTAGAAGGAATTTCCTATTTTATTAAAATTATGACCCATTAGGCAGGGATTGGTGTCTAGAGAAGCTTTCCACACACCTACTCCAGCCAAAAATTGTGCAGAAGGTTTGGGCAGTGTTCTTTGGGGGTTTAATACTGTTTCTCTCTCTTTTTTTCCCTTCAAGTGCACCTGACACAGATTACTTTGTGGAATTCACTAGAACTGATGTTTTCTATTCTCCTTTTGAACTCTGTTAACATTTAACCAAACTCCTTCTGACAGTTTATCAGATCTCTCTGGGTTCACTGAAATCAACATGACCCTCAGTCACTTGACAGGCATTGGTTTAATTTGCAAGTGTGAAATGGTTGTTGCCAGTTATAAATATAATATATCCACAAAATAGAAATATAAATATATAATATATATATAATATATAAATATATAATATATATAATATATATAATATATATAAATATAAATATATAATAAATATAATATATCCACAAAAACCAGTTTTATGTTCAAGCCAGTGACAAAGATACTTTGCACCATGCAAATAGCAAGTTGAAAATAAAACAGAAGGCTATCAATCTCTAGTGCTTTAAGAATCACTCTCTTCAGGATACTCACTCATTGATTAAGCACACAGACCATTTACCAACTACCCTTGACAGTTAATCAATAATTCTTTGCTCTATTCACCAGCATTATCGATATTTAACATCCCAAATAAAATGCGTCTAATTTTGTCTTTGCCATATTACTTCCATAATTAAAAGAGGATTAGCAATCTGTCCAAAATTACTTTATAGACTGGGATGTTTAAGCAACTCAAGCTGTGGACATTAAGACTCAGCTTTCAGAGAGCTTGGAAGCAGCAAGAACATCTCAATATCACAGCTTGGTTTGGAGGTGAGTGTGAGGAGGGAATTCACTGCTCTGCCCCACAGTTGGTGCAGACACCTCTGAGGAGCTTCATTCTGCCTGGGTGTGCAGCTGCTCGAGTGCTTGGGCAGACTTAGAGGAGTTTGGTGTTGTCTCTGTTGCCTCCAAAATAATTGAAACTTTGAGCTATTGAAATTTTCCTTAAGAAATTCCTTTATAATAGCAGAAGAGTTGTTAGACTTTATTAATACTTAGGTGTCATTGAAATGACATTAAATGACATTTAGATGTCCTTTAGTACAGATGAGACCACAGCAAACTGCTCTCTGCATCCTTCTCCCAATTTCTGAGGTCATGAGCTGTTTCCATCTGGGTTGGTTTGGGTTGGGATTTTTCCAGCAGCATCAGGTTGTTGAAGCAAGTGACATTTAAAATTCTGAAGTGTGTATTCTCTCCAGGAGAATGAGAATATTAGTGTGTCATCACATCAAGCCCAGAGTTTGTGGCAATGTCTAGAACTTGTCATCAGTTTCTTCTCATTTCTGAGAAATCCTTTCCAGCATCTATCTAAAGCATGAGCTGTGAAGTCAGAGTGAAACAAATTCACAATTAGAAACAATTCCTAAGCCTCCATTCCTACATTCATTAACAGTATGTGCATATTCCAGATGCAATTTAACTGCATCAGTCTGGTGGACTGACACTTGACTGCCAAAATGTCAAAATCAATACACTGGGGTCAGATATTTAACAGATGTTCAGTATATTTCAAGTTGTCTAAAATATAATCATTGGTTAGTCTGATTTTCTAATAATTCTTGTACAAATTGTCACTCGTTCTAATAGCAATTTTTGCATTCTAAAATTTGAAAGTTGTTTGTGATGCTTTATAAAGAAGAATTCTGATGCAAGGAAATAATGAAGATTCTTGTGAAATTTGTCAAGTCAGAATCAGAATCACAGAATATTCTGGGCTGGAAGGGACCCATCAGGATCATCAGCATCCAGCTCAAGGTACATCTTCCATCAGCCTTGGGCTGTTTTCTTCACAAATCCAGCAAGGGAGTGGACTTGTTGCATGAATTGATCTCGTACTCTGAAAGCTTAGAAGCTGATTGGTTTTCAGTTTCACTAGAAATGACCCCTGACAGATTTTTCATTGCTTTGAGAGGCTGGCAACTGAACAGGGTTTTCTTCTTATCCAGGTCAATCCATTTCATTCAATAATGGAATAATGCTGTGTTTTGCAACTAGCAGAATAATGTCACAGAGGGAGTCACTCTGTTGAGAGCTCAGGACTGAGCCCTGCCATGCAAACAGACACAAAAGTGGGAATTGTGCCATGTTTTGTTCTCTGTGGTGGTGTAATAGCCACCAGGACTGGCAGCACTGATTGTGAGTGCAGAGCTCTCAGCGTGGCACTGCTCAGTGGTGTCAGCTCTGCTGGGCTCTATTTCACCACATCACAGAAATCACACAATGCTTGGGGTTGAGAGGGACCTTAAAACACCTTAAAACTCACCCAGTGCCACCCCTGCCATGGCAGGGACACCTCCCACTGTCCCAGGCTGCTCCAGCCCCATCCAGCCTGGCCTTGGGCACTTCCAGGGATCCAGGAGCATCCACAGCTGCTCTGGGCACCTGTGCCAGGACCTCACAACATTTCATGCTACAAAATCATGGCTGAAAAAATTAATCTGTATATGCTGCAACAAAATTAGCTCAGATGTGCCCAGCATTGTTATGATCTACCTTGACTTGGCTGAGGAAGGGCACAAATACTCTCAGCTGAGAAATAGTTCAGAGGATATGGGAGAATTTTTGCTAAAAAGGTGAAAAATGGCTGCACAGAACTTGAGCAATGAGTAGATGATTTCCTGCTATTATTAGTATCATGTTAGCATCATATTTTTATATAATATCATATAATGTTCCATGTAAATGTCATGAAATTCCATTCCATTTAATTGGCTACTCTCAGAGTGCTGTCTTTGAGCATCTCAGGTAGGAAGGGTTATGATATCATGATCTTTAATTATAAACCTTAATTGTGATCCTTCTGGGTCAGTCTCTGACACTTTTGTAAATGCTTCCTTTTTCTGCATAAAACAAAAGTTTTCATTAAGTCTTTCTCTTTTTCTAACACTGTATTAATTAAAAGTTTAAATGGAATTGAGCTGGTAGCTAAGCAGAGTAGGAAATCATGTGAGCATGGTTTGTTTTTTTTTCTCAACCAGTTTTATCCTAATATCAGAGCTGGTAACATTCTCCAAATCTTTATCATCTTTTCACTTCAATGGAAAAATCAAAGCCACTGCTGAAATACACATAGAGTCATTCTAAAGAATGAATTATTAATAAAAACAGTGATAAAGCTTGGTCCTGCTACCAGCAATGACAGCAATTCTGTTGACTTCTGTGGGGTCAGGGCTCGCCTCTCATGACTCCAGACAGTGTAAAGGCAGCTGAGAGCTATTTTTGCATTTCACAGTCCTTGGGATGCTTTATATCCCTTTTTTACTCCGAGTTGCTTGAAAGGAGATCGTGTTCAGTGCCAAGAACTGCCCCCACATCTGCCTCAAACAATTCCTGATCTCTGAATAAATGATTGTGCACTGATATCTGTAGTCTTTATCACCCCTTGTTTCCACCACGTGCAGGATTTTTCCTTTCTTTCCTACAGAGAAGGAGCTGAACTGACAGCTTTGTATATGATTTCTGCCAGATAAAAATTTATTAGAATTTGCAACAGGGTGATTATCATTTGGGATATTACAACCCCGAATAAGTCATTGTATAAAGGATTAAAAGCCTAAAAAATGTTAATAATAAAGCCTCCAGATCTAATAACTTTAGAGATTAGAATTAATTGAATTAGTCTTTGATCTTGGTTGTTAAGTTTTAAGAGAAAAGTTCAGCTGGCATTTGTCATTCTCCTTTCAAAGAGCCAGCCATTGCTAAGTGTGGGGTTGAAATGTATCTGTGCAGCAAAAAGTGGAAACCCAAAGCAAGGCTGAAGAGAATTTTTCCATCCAGCTTTGTGTCAAAGGCAATCAGAGCTGAAGTGATTTTTTTTCAATATTTATAGGTATTTTAGGTTTTAATTTGAATTTGGGGACTGTTTGCTGTGGGATGTATAATCACTGATGAGATGCTATTAGTTAAAAGTAGTGAAGCCTTTGTGTCTGAGTGTCTGAATACTACTGTTGTGAGGATTAAACACCTAAATTTTTCAATATCCACTATTATTATATATATATTATCATGTTGTATTATTGTATTAGCTGATTCCCACTTACTCAAACTGCTCTGGTGCATAAACTTCAGTCAGAGAGCTCAGAACTGTTTATTTGAGATTATTATTTTTAAGTCACATCTGCAAAGCTGTTTTATTCCCATGTTATTCCCCAATAATGTTTCCCATTATTCCACCTTCTCATTTGTGTCTAATGGAAATGCCCTCAATGCTCTTTTTCAATTCTACAGCTGCAGAACTGAGGGGTTCTGCTGCTGTAAAAATCCAGGTATGAGAGTCACAGAAGGCTCCATCTCCTGGCTCTTTCCCTACTGGATGGGAAGTGGAAAACTTACATCATCTCAGCTGCCTGCTTTGCTACAAGTCATATTTTTGCAGATAATTTCCTCTTTATATTTGTGTTGCTTTTTATTAGTCAGAAAAGCTGTAAAAAACTCCTCCATTGCCAAGTGAATGTAGTGAATCCCAAACATAAATATTTCTTCCTGTCAGATGGGGATGTTTTATCTGAAGAGGTTTGCAATTACCAGGGAACTTAAAAAAAAAAAAAAAAAAGAAAAAAAGGAAAGGCAAAAGAAAAGGAAGCAAAAAATGAAAGCAAAGCTACAGGAAATGAATATTTAGAACACAGTCTTGGATATTGTGGCTGTCCAAGATGTGCTACGCTACCTGACAGTATCTTAGCAACTTTGAAAAGCTATGGAAACATCTTTCATTATCTCTCTTGCCATTCACTTTGGCCTGCAGAGCGTCTCCAAGCATGTCCTCACATCTTTATGTGCCACTGAAATGTACAAAATCCCTGCACTGTTTGCTGTCACAATTAGCAAAGCACAGTGAATACTTCAGAATGAATAATTTATCCCATTAATTTATCCTCTTAAGTAATACACAAACAAGGTTCAACACTTTTCCTTCCCCATTTTAAATTGTGGATCATTTGCAAGCATCTCTGGGAAATGTGGATTCCTCAGTCTTTCCAGTTGTGATGGCTATTTCAGTTTCCTCAGATGAATTCTGTGATAGCACTGCTTACCTCATTGCCTTTAATGCCTTCCTATTCATCAGTGAAGCATTTTGCAGAGCACAGGCAGGTTTAACTCCTGTCCCTCAGTACCTGGCTGAAATGAAGCTTTCCTGGAACTGAGAGCAGCGTCCTTGCATTAAGAAAGAATTTAATATTTGCTATATTCAAAACCATCAGGGGTCTGATTCCCGCTCTCCTCTTTTATTTCCCAGTTTTCTCTGCTCAATAAATGGAGAAATACCATCTTCACCCAAATATATTTCCCTGAAACAAAATTAGGGACCCTCATACATGTATTTAATTAACAATCTTAGTAAAGCCTGGCTAAGGAAAAGTCACCAAGGGCCTGATTTACCCTGACATTAATGGGTAACATTCTCTGGCTTCAGGGAGATTTGTTTTTGGCTGCTGACTTGGAGCTTGGGCTCCATGACTCATTGTTCCATTAGACAATTATGATTAGAAAAAGGTAGAAATGATCAGGAAATTTCTTTATCTCTTGTGCTGAGTGGATATCCCAGAAGTGTTGCTGCTGCTCTCTCTCCCTTTTTGCACTGAGATATTCCTTTGGGTTGCACACTGGAGTATGAATTTGTCTCGTGACTATCAGTCACTAAAACATGGTCTTTTGATATCTTCCTGGGAGAGAAAGAAATAAAAAAAACCCTCTAAAATTAGAGGACCTGACCCCCTTTGATCACAGCTGATAGAGGTAAAGTACTTGGGTCTGACAGAAGTGCTTTAACTGATTGGCAAATATAATAGGAGTGCAGTTAGTAGAATAGTCTGCCAAAATTGAGGTCAACCATTGATGTTATCCCTTCAAAATCTAATAGGAAAACATATATTTTTGCCCTGAAGGAAAAATGTGGTTACTGTCAATCTAATCTATGTTAAAATCATGAAAGAACTGAAAAAAAAATGGTGCACTAATGAAACTGTTCAGTGTGGCAGGTGAAACTTGGCATTCAAGAACAAGGCAGGCCCCAAAAATAAAATTCTAATGCTTGTGCAGCTCCTTTACATTTTAGTCATTCTAGAAAAATAAAATCTTTTTGCAGTGTCTCTAAATTTTAATGTCTTCATTCAAAAACATTTTAGTGTATATAGAACTCTGTATAAGATCATAGATACATATGACTGCATGATAATAAAAGCAAGCAGACAACAAGCACATTTTGTGTCTTGGAGCACATTAAACAATAAAAAGTCTACATGAAAACAGTTAATGCAAAATTAAATGTGTAAACTGGTGAGACAGGAGGGCCTGTCACTTAAGTAAGTGAAAACCCCTCAGGCTGGGAGGCAGCTCACCAGAACCAAAGAATCTCAATTTTCCACATGACAGGTTACCATCTCATTTATAATGATATTTTAATCATAAGACATCCTTTCTTTAAAAAGGAGAAAAAAAAATTAAATCCAGATTCTAATGAACAAGACAGAACTGAACAATTCTGTCATTTCTCCATTCAACTGCCAGATATTGCTGCTGGATTGCAAAGTTTCATTTAAGAGAAAGTTCCAGGATAAATGTTTCCAGTGTGAAGGAGTGAATGGGAGTCAGTGATTATCCTTCAGCTCATTACAGGCAGGCTCTAATTCAGCTGACATCCCACTTCTGAAACGTCTTTGAACCAGCTTGAATTCTTCCTTTTCCATCTGAGAGGCAATGGCAAACTGGAGCCCTGAAAAGACCCTACTGAAATAGGTTACATAAACTTTTATTAACTTCAGGGTGAGAAAATCTAATTGGAAAATAAGGAAGCACTGGAGGTATTCCATGTCAACCTGGTTATTTGAAGTGGGACTTAAATCAGATTGCTATAAACACCCTTCTTCTCAAAGTTGGGCTATCAAAAACATCCACTTTTCATGAAGATGAGGAAACAATAAGTTATTTTTGGAGGTTTAGATAGCTTGAATGTTTTAATTAGCTGTAATGAAGTATGTGGTGCAGGAATCCTGAAAAATAACATTTTAATAGGGAAAATGTGCTGTGTGCTGTAGATACAGTGAGTGTATCAAAGTCAAGAGCTCGGCTGAGAGATGTGGATGTCCTTTAAGCTCTCATCCCAAAGCTTTATAAATGGTTATACACATGTTTATGATTACCATGGAAGTGATTCAGTACAACTAATTACAGGGATGTGCTGTAGCATCACTAGAGATCATCACATGAGCCTTTAAAAACTTCCTAAGTGCTTGGAAGTTCCAGCAGTCCTCTGCTGCTTTGGGTAAATTATTTGAAATTAATATTGCTGTGATGCTTCTGTAAAGAAAAAAAAAAAAAAATCTGTTCACCCTCTTAGTTTTACTTATGGCACTCATTTTAGACATGTATTGTGTTAAAAGACTTTTGAATATTTAATTTCAAACCTGAAATGGTGAGTGCTTGCTTAGCTGAGGCCAAGCCGCTGTGCTGCCAAGGTATCTGAAGGGGTTTGGGGGGCCCTAAGTGAAGTTTGCAGCATAATTTAACAGGTTTAAAAAAATAAAAATCACATTTTTCTCACCATTTATCTTGTTTCAAAATGGCTGTCACAGGAGAGGCATGAGTGAATACACCAAAACTGATTTTATTTAATACTTTCAATTTGGTATGCTTGATCAAATAAGCCACACAGCATTGCATCTGTCCACGGATGGATGAGCGTGGGCAAAGCTGAAAAATTGTTGTACATGGAAACAAGAGTGGTTTTTTAATGTACAAATCATTCATACAATTGCATGAACACCCATGATAAAAACAAACTTTAATGGGTAAACCAATTTCTTGTAGAAAAAACCCTATCAGGAAAAAAAACTATAAAAATTCACCACCACCTTCACTCTGTGAGAGACAGAGGGACTAAGAATCCTTGTTCACATTTCTTTAATTTCTAATTGTATCTAAATATTTAGATATCCAAGTAAAAAAAAAGTAAATGTGGTTTGCTTTGTACAAGACTGGATTGATAATAATATCAAAATAAACAGATTTAAATGGTTTGAAAAGAAAGTAATATCTGAAACAGGTTAGTAATTATTTTATCCTAAATAAGTTATCTCTTCAATGACCATCATCTAGTAAATAACTCTAAGTTTATTTTGTTATTTATTTGGGGTCTTTTAACATTCTTGTCCTATTTTTTTTTTATTTGGGGACAGATTGGCTGAGTTGAGAAAATTCTATTTTCTCTGTTTTTATAACAGTCATTTGGGAATTCCTGTTTTAAAGCAAAAACTTCTGATAGTTATTTATGTTTGATTTCACATCATTTTTCCCTTTGGGTTTTGAAATAATTTTAAGATTAAAATCTTGGGGAAATATGTTTTTCTTAAACATTGGCAGGTAATTATGAAAGAGGATAGTATAAAAAATGATGATGTTGGAGAAAACTTGTTCAGATTAACTCTATTTGCAAAGGTGATTTTTCATTCTAAAACTCTGTAAAAAACTTCCAAATTCCATCCCTCTTCAGTAAAATAAAATTTGAAAGTGTTTCCATTAAAATGAATTAGAAAATGATGTTTTGTCTTCCTAGAACTGGCCTTGGGCTGTTTTTAAGTTCTAAATATAACTGAATTCTGTAACTTTTAATCAATGTCAGCTTTATACCTCCTCATAGAGCTTTGCTAAAAAAAAACAAAACAAATTGTGTTACACAAGCATGGACACAATAGAACTCTGAGAAAGCTGCTGTGGTCCTGTCTGGTTTTTATATTTTTTTCTCTGTTGTAGATGAGGAAATGTAGCCATGGAAGGCTCAAAAGGTTTCTCTGTTGTCAGAAAGGGCTTAAGGGAAAATCAGGAGTAGGAGCTGGAAGAGAGATTGTTTAATCCCTCGGAGAGGGCTGTCTCTGGACTAATTATGGTGATGCTAACTAATTTTATCTGCATGTGGTGACCTTACTGACTCCTCTTTGGAAGCCACAAACAGAATTTCTGAAGCTCTGATCCAGTGGGAATGTAAAATAACAATATTATTTGAACATGCTGCTTTGTGTCCATATGGACTCTTCACCCAGAGTTTGGGATCTCCTGGAGAACATTTACTGAGGAACCCACCCAGCATGACTGGGATTTCTAAATCTTCCAAAGCTGAACAAATGCAATTGAAGTCTGGATTCTGAGAAGAGAATTGAAATCCAGAGCTGAGGAGCTCAGATCTGACCAGGAATGTTCAGATTACAGTGCCTTTGTTGGTAGCTGTGGGATTTTGGGTTCAGTCTCCTGCCCTGCAAGGATGCAGCCGTAGGAAGGGATGCTTGACCCAGGTTCCTTCTGCTTCAGCACTCAGGTGAGGCCAACTCAGTTAATCCCAGAATGGGATTAACTCCTGAGATGCTGCTCCAGGAGGTGGCAGCTATTGGTGGCACTGCCATGCTCCTCTGTGACCCTCTGTCTTTTGGTGGAGGAACACTGAACTCTCTTTTTTCTGCCCCTGGAGGCCGTGGTCCTGCCTAAACCCGAGTTTAGTGGGCTGAGTCCCAGGGCAGGAGCTGTGTGAAAGAGGCACAAAAGCCATGCCCAGGCTCATCCTGCTGGACTCCTGGCTTGCCCCCACCCTGTGGTGGGTGGCTTGTGAACAGTCCTGGCCACTGTGCCTGGCCCTGATCCTGTCCTGGACTCACAGCTTTGTGTCCTTGTGATGATAAAATCACCTTGGATTGCTGTGTCCTGCCCTCCTGGAGCTGCTGAGGACAGGGACCTGCTGGCCTTCCTTCTGCTCTTCAGCTCTGCACACAGAGGACATCAGGCAGCTGCAGAGGACTTTGAGGTGCTCAGGCTCCACCTCTGAGTCCTGCAAATCCTCTGCTCTACAGCACTGTGAGAGCACCACCACAATAAACACCACTGAAATAAATATTGGAGCATTAAAAGGTTGTTTTGACACCTTTTCAAAGGAGCTAAAAACAAAATTCCATGGAAGTAGGTGTGGAAGCTCCGTGTGGAATCTGTATTTCTTATTTTCTTTTAAAAAAATATTTAAAAAAATAACATACAAATGCAAGAAAACCTGAATAAACCTATTTGCATTTGAAAATGTGTGAGTTTAGACTATATTTGTACCTATGGTCCAGTATGAAAATGGTGCCTTAAACTGTTTTTTTTAGCTGTCTGATTTGTTCAAGGTCATATATTAATTGCTGGCAGAGCTAAATAAAGGATCTAGGAGTATCTGCTCTCACCAATACATCATGCTCATTACTGGTTATTTTTTTTCCTTCTGACTGGTTCATGGCTCTGGAACACTGTGTCTGCCTGACTGACTTATTACTTTAAGGTTTGCAGAAATTCATAAACATTGAAGGCTTCAACAAGTAACTACTGTGGGTGGCAAAGTATCCTTAACCTGCCCTTTCTTTATATAAAAATTCAGATTTATTGCTGGTTTTATGATGATCTTGGCCAAACTTGTATTATTTTTTAGCAGCTAAAACTATGACCTCATAATAGATTCTGAGATGGTGGGAGTTGAAAAACAGTGCTTCCAGTGCAGAATATTTTGGTTTTGTTTGGCTTTGTTTTGTTAATAGAGTTCTGAGTAATTACCTGTGATTTATTGGCATGCTTGAGAAAAGCTATATTTATCTGTTTCTTTACAGGTAACAGGCCATGTAGAATGTGAAATTGTAGCTGGTTGGTCTGACTTGGACATGAAAGTTTTATTACAAAACTGCTGGTGCTAGTGACTTCTTTCATTCCTTTTTTTCTGGCTCTTTGAATGAACTGCAGTGGAAAGCTCTCAATATTATGTGAATATGAGGGGAATCATATTTTGGTAATGTTTATCTGTTAATAGAAATTAGGTTGTATTTTCTACAGCTAATCTGAATCTAAAATATAATGACTCAAATTACTTGTGATCCTGATATAGTTATGCAGCCAAACCTCCTGGGACTGAGCAGAGCTGTGAGACAGACTTGATGCAGATTATTTCTATGCTAATGTCTCTGTTAAATGAGAAGCAGCACCTATGGAAGCAAGGAACAGTTCAGAGGCAATGAAGGGAAAGGAGATTGTCTTCTTTATGCTTCCTTCCCTGTGATTCTAGTTACAAAATCCATTTCCAGTAGAAATTCTGAATTATGATGGAGGGTTTATGGAAGCTAGCAGCTAAAATACATTGCATTAATGCTGCTCACCTCCAGATTTTTGTGTCACAGCATTACCTCTTCATACAGCTTTCTCCTGGTGAATTCCACAGTCTGGAGTACTCTTGTCTAGCCCAGCTGTGCTGTGAGATCCTCAGCTGAGAAAGTGAGGAGACTATTTCCCCTAAAATGGGAGAGATCAGTGGAAACTGTAGATTGTACTTTTAGTAGCAGAGAAGGGAAAAACTCAATCTTTATCCTGAAAATATGCTTTATGAGCTGAAAATGAGCTTTCCCACTGGCTATCCAGCCACTAAAGGAATTGAAAGGGAATGTTCTTCCTTTCACTGTTTGGAAATCCAAGGGGCAGAGCAGAGTAACAAAAGGAGATTTGCTTCTCTTCCTGTCTGCTGGGTCTGGCTGTCACAGGGTGATTATCTCGTGTTTCCTTGTGGCTGCAAGTAAGACAAAGTGACTTCCCAGCTGTTAACAGGAGACTGACATTGGAGCAGATCTTTTACAGTCAATCAGTTTTCAGCAAAAGCAAAGAGAATGAAAATAAGAAATGGCTGCAAAATCAGGAGGAAACCCTGCAATTTCTGTCCATCACCAGAGGCGTCTTGACTGCTTGTTCACAAGCCCTAGAAAGCTTTAGGAGATTGATTTTGCACGGCATTAATAGGATTAGGTGCAGTCTGTCTTTGTTCTGACTTGTTTCTGGTTTGGACCTTTGTAATGGGGAAGAGGTTTCTCAGGCTTTGGTCTCAGGGATTCAGAGAGAGGCACAGAAAGCCCCTCAGGAACTGAGAAAAGCTCATGTTTTTGCTATGGAAACACCAAATCCGTGTGCAGGTTGCTTACTTTGGGTCTGAATAAGGTGTGTAGGTGAGGAATTTACACCCAGATAAAGCAATCAATTATCTGATACCCTGCATCAAAGCAGAATTATTCCCAGCTGGGCAAAGTATTGCTGGTGGTATCTGGAACATCACGTTTGAGTTTGGGACCCTGAGATCATGAAGGGTATTGGAAAGTGGAGAGACATTAAATAGTGGAGAGACATTAAATAGAGGAGAGACATTAAATATGGAGCGTGGGGTTTGTGTGGTCTGGCAAGGAGGGCATCAGGCTGCCCAAAATTGTGTCACAAAAGTTGCAAGGCCAACTTTTGTACTTAGAGGAAGAGAGCAAAGCAAGGATGAGGAGTGACAAGGTCAGGCTGGAGAGATTCACTGTGTGCATCGAGACAAATTCCTCTGGGGGTGATGAGGGGAGCATTGTAACTTGTATTGTTAAAATATTAAAATGAGAGGAAGAAGAAGAATCTAGAAGACATCGTCAATATTCATTGATTATCTTTGATTATCTTGACTGATTTATTTTTCCATAAGATAATTTGAAATTCTCTGTCTTGCACTGGAGAAAGCCCCATCATTCTGGTTTGGACTCCTACCTACTGAAAATATTTTTTAAGTTTTGCAACTGAGATGTTTGCAAGACTTTGTTATCAATGGAAATTAATTTTTGCCTCCATCTGACACCTGCCTTTGGCAGATGAGGTGGGCAGTGATTTTTAACATCTAATTGCCTTTTTTAATCCTATTGCAGTTATTGGCTTACCCACTGTGCAGCTTACAGCTACTGGTTAAACAAGAGTAAAAGGTCCCCTGCTTTTTTTGAGTTTCTCTGCATTCACCATTTTAGGCTTCTCCCAAGCCAACCTGCACATTCATCAAAAGAGAAACTTTTTTAATGTAACACCCACAAGGAAGGAATTTTTAATCATTAAAATATAATTCAATCAGTAAAACAACACAGCTCTATTTTCGTGATATCATTTACCACATTTGAATGAATTCACATTCATTCTTTCTTGTGAGTGAAACAGTTAGGACACGACAGAAATCCTTTTGTGGGGACAATTCCAAAGTCAAAGTCCCTCCCTGTGCTGTCTGTTCAGGTGACGGGCTCAGCTCCTGCATCCCAAGCACACAGGCACTGGTTAAACAATCCCAGCGAGCTGGAAATCCACTCCCTGCCATGTGTGACGAGGAAATGGAATGGTGTCAGCTGTGTCAGACTCGTTAGAAATTCGGGGTTTCATCTGGAGCGCCGTAGATTTGACAGACGGCGTCGTTTTCTCGTTTATTTAAAGAGTCGCGTGGCGGCTAAACATTTTGAATGTGCATCTGTGGTTTTCAAAAGAATGCTCTCGATTTGATAGCCTTCAGATATGCCTTCAGCAGCACTTAGCAGTGTAAAAAATTAATATATTATTATAGAAATTATATGAGCAGTGGGTTGAAAGAAGTCATAGCTCTAAGTAGAACATTATTTACCAGGTCACAAGTGTAAAAGTTAATGTAGCAGAGCTTCTCTCTTCCCCTTTCTCTGGACGGATTGTAGCAGTAATGAACCTTAACTGATTTCTATTCATCTGGCTTTTAACTGCTGAGATTTGCAAAGAGAATTAAAAATAAGACCCTTTATGTTGTCATCTTTTCTCCTTTCATTTTAGTTAATAATTTGAATCACAGATTTCTGTTTAACCAGATATTCAGGGCATGAACAATAATTTCAATAACCTCCCGAGAGGCATCATGTTGAAGTGCAACACAAAGAAAGGAAAAGACAAATGAACTACCACGTGTCATGGTGTGTTAAGAATAGCAGGACTCTGAACTTTTAGGATTCCAGTGCATATGAGTTTAAAACTTCAGTACAACTACATAAACAAGAAAAATAAATAACAAATAATAATGCTTAGGTGGAGAAAAAAAAATAAAAGAAACTGAGACATTCCAATTTTTTTTGAACAGTCAGCCTTCTTATTTTTGAGCCAGATCCTGGCCACAAATATTCTTATTTTGTGTGCACTGCATACAATAATTTAATGCCAGGTTTGCTTTTTGATTGGTGTTCTTGTGACTGACTTTTAGTGATATAATTATTTTCATATTTCTTACTTTGGGTAGTTTTTCCATTCACTCCATTCTCTCCTTTATCTTAGCATGATATTTATCTTTTTAAGAATTATTCACCAGCATACTGAAATTCACTTTTTTTCTATGGACAGTAGCAGAGTCAAATGAGCAGTATTTAATCTGGAATTAACAAAATGATTAATGCCTGAGAGTGCTAAATAATTGAGGGATTCATGTGCTAGAACTACTTTTTTTCTTCATTTCCTGATGCCTTTAGACTTTCCCCAAGCACCTCAGTCTATCAATCTGAAGATCCACATAGTGTGAATTATCTGGAATAACAGAGCCAAATCCAGTGCTGTCCTGGCAATCAGCTGTGTCAGTTCTCTGTTTATAATTCCTTCTCTGAGTCTTCTGTTGATAACATACCTGTGTTTATTCTGATTTTTTTTTTCCTAGATAGATAAATAAAGCAATATTTATGCCATTTTCAAGTGGTGCTGTTTCAGAAATGCTGTAGCCTTGAACTCTCGTGCTACAACACTGCTTTTTGTATTTAAAGAAAGAACTGCTGGGCAATACAGAGTCCAATTCCCAGCCAAAGGGAACATCCTTCTGCTCTCTTCTCTAGCAAAGGTTCAGCTTTTAAAGAATATTTACAGGAGATGAGTGTTTGAACAAAACACAGATGTTAATTGCTAATTAGTAATTTGTATATTTAACTATCTTGAGAAAAGGTATTATCATGGGAATTTCACCAGATTGCAAAATTGTGTCACAATGGCAAAAATAAGGTGAGGCAGAGGCTGGTGAATCTGTCTCGTCAAATATGACAAGCAGAACACAGTGCTTATATTTAATATTTAATTATTTAGTGCCTTTATGCCACTCAGCACTTACAGGAACTTGCTGGGGACTTCAAGGAGAGGTTTGGTGTGCACATCGAGGAAATAAACACTGAGATTTTGAGGAAGGATAAATGGGGATGGGTCAGTCAGCATCAGTGGATTCACACCAAGTCTGTGGATCATTATCTGTACAAACAACTCATCCCTCTAAAGTAACTTCAGTCTGTGCTTAAAACCTCAGCAGATGTCAGTGCTTGTTGTTAGAATGTTAAGTCTGGTCTCACCAGAGCAGCAGATTTTGAGCTGCTAGGAGGCAAAAACACTCACAGATGTGAACATCCCTGCCAATAGGAAATAATATTTTTCCTATATAAGCACCATGTTGCATTTCAAAGAAATATGGATTTTATACTCTCCCTGTAGCAGGAGGGGTCGAAAAATAAACACTGGAACAAGCTCTGGAGGCAAAGTGCCACGTGTGCAAGCACAGGTTTCCCTCTGTGATCAAACAGACTGCTGATGGAACGAGGAATTAGGAAAGGTGGCTTTCATTTGAGTTCTCACATCACAGATTTGACCTGTAAAACGTTCCCATCCTTCATCCTCTTTCTTTGGTCACTGCTGAACTGAGCAGAACTGCTGAATATGTATTTATTTTCAATCCACTTGCAGCATGCTTGGGGCAGGTCCTTTTCACAGGGATGCTTGCTCTGCCAGTGAAAGAACATTCAGTGGGATTAACCTCGAGTTCCTGGGAGCAGCTGCCTCAGGGAGAGCTCCTACAAGTGTTTGTAAATGCCTGAATGGCATCCAGAACCATGACCCTCTCTTAAGGGGAAATATCATTCATTCACGCTACCAAAACTACCAGAAATAGCTCCTAATTGGGTGAATGGACAGCAAAAAACTCTATAATAAATTATCAGGATGATACCAACAGCATATTTTTTAAATAAATATTCCTCAGCATTCATACTGTGTTTGATGATCTCGCTTTATTTACTATACTTATTATCTGTGTAATTTTCCACATTGGCACATTATTTTGTGTTGTAAAGGGAGTGCACAGGAAAAATTAAATTGACACTGCAATTTATGTTTAATCCATTTTGTTCCTCTCTTACTCAGTATTGTCTGCATGGTTTAAAAGCTTGGAAAAAAATATCTTTTAGCTCATTATTTTTTGCCATTGGATCTTAATTTGTGGTTGGAGTTAAGCACTGCAAATATGGGGGAGATGTGGGCCCTGCAATTAGCATTTTGCCTCAGAGACAATGGCAGCATTCTTTCTAAATGATTTGTTATGTTTTTAATTACTGGATTATATCCGAAATCAAGTATTCAACTTTGAATATTTCCAATTTGTTCGAATTATAGTCACATCATTATGTTCAAATCAGAGCACCCAAAATGCAGTTTTGCTCCAGGATAATTAACCAATGACTTTGAAATATGCAAGCAGGGAGTCTCATTTAGGTAGACAGCACAAGAAGCAAGGGGAGCTACTGATGCATTCCATTGCATTCTTATCTTCTGAAAACAAAGCTTCAATTTGCTTTGTTCTTGATTGCATTATTCCATGACAGATTTTGTGATCTGTAGTTATCTTACATTGCTGCAACATTGAAACCCTTCACCCTTTAACATGTGCTCCTGAACTAATTGCTTTGAAGTTCCCCATAGAATTACTCCAGTGAAAAATAAATAGAGCTAGCAAGACAAGTTCAGTGATATGAATAGTGAGAATAATGAGCTGTGTGTGCCACCATTCTTGCAGTATTCCAGCCAAATTATTATATATTGGAGTATTTCTTTACAGAAGGGGCCACGCTGCATCTTATTTTTTCCTGATCAATTGATTTTTTGCACAAAAATAAGGTGGAATGTGATTTTCAATTAATTACCAAGTGATATCATAGCAACAGTGTAGCAGGAGTGGTAAAAGTGCTGGAGTTAAAATAGAGTATTAAAATAGTATTTCCACTTTTATTTTCTGGTCCATCCATCATTTCTGTTTCTATGAGTGTCCATTATTTAAACCTAGGTCATCTAGTCAAACTACACCACAGCATGTTAAGACATGTAAAAATTAAAATAATAGGAACAAAGATGTAATAAAAATACCTGGCATTCTCAGCTGCTGTTTCAATCTCTCATCCTTCCAAATATCTGCACCATTTGATAAAACCAAAATCATTTTTCTATGCATTTAGAGATAAATGACACCTGGCAACTATGGATATTAATTACCTTAATCATAGAATGAAATATCTGAAAATAAATAATTATCTTTGAAGTCACTGCTTAATTTTCTCTCTTTTCTGACAATGTGGGGATTTATGGATCAGATTGAAATGTCTTCTCATAATGTTTCTGAGAGGGAAGAAATAAATAAATTTGAACCACAAAATGCAGGTTAGGAAATGATCAGGTTCCATCCACGATGTTCATGGTGCTTCTTTAGCCTGATGGTGCCCACAATTTTTGGGTTGTTTTCCTTTCCTCTCCACTCCCTGGGTTACTTTTCCTGCATCCCTACTCCTGTGGAGCTTCCCAACAATATTCCCAAAGCTCTGAAAGGCTGAATTTGCTCCCCAGAAACAGCCCCAGCCCCAGGGGGAGTTTCAGCCCTCAGGTTGGTGTAGGAAAACCAGATTGCACTTCACCCTTGGAAGGCATTTGTTTTACATATGGATGAATTTTAGGAAATTTTGAATGTAAAACTGTGTGTGAATATTTTATAAGTTAATGAGCTCCCTGCTATAATACAGGATGGTACAAAAGTGCAAATTATTGGAATTTCTGATTCTGATTACTGAATTTGTATTGAAAATTTCCCCTGTTCTATTCCCTATTTTTATCTTTAATCCCTACTCAAGATGGAATGGTCATTTTCCCATTGGAATTCTTTTTATAAAACTGCTTCTCTTTCTGATCACCCTCTCCTAAGTAAATGGGATGATGCAAAATAGAATCACGATCCTCACTGAAAAAATTTGGAACAAATTTTCTCATTCCTAATGTGAACTCTGATTTGGAGTACGCTGACATAAATCTATAAAGGAAAGGTAATAATTTAATAAATGTATTCCAAATCATTGATTGATTAATTTCAAAACAGGGGGCTGGCAAGGGAATGTTAAAAATCTATTAATGTCTACCTGCTCTTTAAGGTGTTATATTTGTGCAAAGTTTTACAAGGTGATTGCAGGCATGCTGCAAGTAATAAATCAGTTTATAGTGTGGAAATGGGTACAGAGAATAGTGCTGGGTGTGCCCTGACCTTCTACCTGAATTTTGGCACTCAGAATACACCTGAGCACATCAGGCTATGCTCAAACACGTTTGAAGGGTGCAGAGAATGCCTTTCCTTTTCTAATCCAGAAATAATTTTGTTTTATTTTGGTGCGAGCGCGGTGGCACAAACGACGAGGAAAGCGTTTGATTAAAGCCAGCAGAGAGCTGAGGCACAGTCTTCATTAAAGAGGTACAAAGACCACACCATCTGCTCCAACAAGTCCCAGCTCTCCCTGGGTTTGTTTGCTCAGTAGTTCCTGCTGGCTGGAGCCACCTGTTCACTTAATTAGGAACACAGCCCTAAAACACTGCCTGCTACAAGCTCCGTGCCTCTCCAGAGGTGAGATGCTCAGGCAAGGAACCAACCTGCAACACAAAACTTCTCTGCATCCTGCTTTGGAAAGTGGCTGAAAAAAATGAGCAAGTGAGGTGCAACCTTCAGAAAATACCTTTATTCTTTTGTTTTCGTTCTGCTGTTGTTGTTGAGGATGTATTTACTTTTTTCCTCTTTTTTCAGCAGTACTAGTTTGACTCGTTTGTGGGAGTTTTGTATTTCCCTAGCATGAAGAAGAGAAAGCTGCAAAAATCTTAAATGTGAAATAAGAAAAAGCACAGCTCATCTTTTTTACTGTCTTCATCAATCGAGATATGAAATGAAAGCAATTGTTGTATTTGAAACATAAATATAACAAAACGGAAGTGAAAGTTCTCAAATCTGATCGAAAGAATTCATTCTTGCCAATTAAAAAATGAGAAATGTTCAGGCAGAAAATAGCATGGCTCATTAGAATAATCACTCTAGTGCTCTGCAAAAAAAAAATTAAAATTAAAAGGCACCATGAATTCTGAACTTCACACACATTTCAGTTTTCCCAGAAAAGATAAAATTCCACTCAGAGTACAAATAATATCAATAATAAATATATCCAGCTGTTTTCCTGGGTCAAGATGACCCATCCCTTTCAAAATAAAAGTGAATTTAATAGTGCAAAAGAGAATATTGGCATGAAATGTCAGGTATTGGAGCCTGTTTCAGGTGCAGCTGGCACATGTGGTTTTGTGGCTTTCCTTGTTTCTTGTGCCCTCTTTGTGACTGCTCTGGTTTTGTATCCATGGAATTGCAGGATTTGCTCTGCTGGATGCAGAAAATGGATTGGGATGACTGGGACTGTTTGGAACAGATAGACCCATGTCCATCTTTTGTCCTACAGAATTTATGGGTTCACCAGTGTGGATTTGCAGGGCAGACTTTTATCTCAAGGAATCACAAACATTCCTGTGCAGGCCTTCCCAGCTGAGACTGTACAACCCAACAGAAAGTTCTGAAAAGAACTCCAAAAATAAGTGTTCTTCAGCTGTGTTTTGCATAACTGTAGAACTAGATCATTACCATATTAAGAAATAAATGTTAATTTTTCACTACTGTTAAAATAGATTATTAAATGTTGGACCTGCAGGGTGTGTCTCTATGTAACTCGCTTGCTTTTACACTAGCAATCTTAATGAATTCATTAATTACTTAATGGAACTTGAAGATAATAAACCTTCACTAAGAGTTTAATATTAATTACAACTATTATCATTATTATTACTCATTTACTGCAGGAGGGACTGGAGTAAGGCTGCTGGTACAGAATATATTGAGGAATTCACAGAATCTCTCTTAATTTTGTCCTCTGTTTAACTCAGGGCGGTTTCTGGCTGTGATGAGGGAGAAAGAGTTGAATCACAGAAGTGAATTATTCCCTGTTGAAAACTCAACAATGTATACAATACTTCATGACCAGGCTATTTCTTGCTGCCTCTAATCTCTCCTGGTACTGTACTCTCATGATGCTGCAGTCTTGAATTATTTCTTGCTTTCTTTAATTACAGACCCTATTATATCCTGTTTCCTTTCCACTCGTGCTGTAGTTATTATTCTCTTTAACCCTGCAAGCTCCCTTTGGGGTCTGCTTTCATTTTGGCACTTGCAGGGCTGTGTATTGTGATTTCAGTGGTAAATCAGATGTCAGTGGCATTCAGTGAAGCAGGTCCAGCAGGAGGAGGTCACCAATTACCCTTTGAGTTTCTGAGCAGGGGTTTTATATTTCTGTGACCTACACGGGTGAAATTCTGCTTTTTACTTTGCCCATGATCCATGTATGCAGACCTAGCATGGGATTTGGTGGTTCTGGCCATTTCCATGGATGCAGATGAGGAAAGATGTGGCTCCTGCCTCTCCAGCAGCCAAGGGCATGGCCCAGCATTTCCATTCTCTGGATGTGCAATGGCTTATCCCATCAGTTGTGCCTCCTCCTTCTTTCCAACATCAGATCTGAGTGCAGAGATCAGGAAATGGGGTTTGAGTTCCCAGTTCTCTGCCACTCTGGGCTCAGGTTGTGTTCAGATGTGGACTAGGTTCTTCCAGAAGTGTAATTTCTGAGGGATGTTAGAACATAGAAACACAGAATCACAGAGTGGTTTGGGTTGGAAGTGACCTCAAAGTCCATCCAGACCCCTGCCAGGGGCCACTGCCACCTCCTGCTGTCCCAGGCTGGTCCCAGCCCCATCCAGCCCATCCTTGTATTTTTGCAGGGATATAGATCTTTCTGCATTCCTAAAAATTGGGTTTTTTAAAACTACGTCAGGGTATGAATTTGAAAAGTAAAATAAAAAACTGCTAAAGGAAACCCCACAGGCCAAGTAATATCCAAAGTTTCCCATGATTTTCCCCCCAGCTGATTTAATTGGCTGTTTGACCATTTCTGTGGTTGGCAGACACCTTCAGTCATATTCATTATGCAAGAAAACAGCCAAGTGCCTCTTACACAGAAGTTGAAACACATATTGAAAATTTGTTGTTATTTCTCTTTAAGAACCATAAAATATGGATTAATCCTAAGAGGTAAATGTATCTGAATAAAATTACTCCTGTGTATGTCAAGTTGATCTAGCAGTTGCCATGGTAAACAAACATTGTACATAAATCCTTAAATAAATAGTTGTATATTTAGGAGGGTAGCAAACTGTTAACCAAGATTTAGACACTGATAAACAAACTCTGTAGAGAATCCTGGTGCTTTCAGCTGTCTATATATCTATTCAATTAGTGACCTCACAATTCAATAAATTATTCCAGCCTTTAATTGGAGAAGCAGCCAAAGGAGCAAAAAATAACAATAAGCATCATAGGTAGTTTTAAGAGAAAAAGAAACTATTCTGAATCCATTCAGCTTGCCCTTACAATATTATCTGTTTGCTCCTGAGACTATGTGCAATAAAATGGAAAGTAAAATTTAGGTTGAGTTGCAAATCCAAACGTTTCGATGATGAGTTAAATCAACTATTTCAACACAAATCATTATAGTCGTTTCAAGAAAACGTTTTTGTTAGTCCCAAAAGGAGATTAAGTGCTTTTCTGTTTAAATTGCAGGGCAGAGCAGCATTCCAGCTACAGACAGAAGGGAAAGTCAGAGTGACTGAAAGGATTTGGGGCTAAAAATAACCATACAAAATTAATTATTTTGATGCTATAGCACAACATTTAAAAAAAGTAATTTTTTAAGTCATTCATAATTGTTTTAATAAGTGTTTTAATTCAACATTTTGCTCCAAGGCCTGTCTGGGCACCTTTTAGTTTTAACTGTGCTTAGCTCTCAATGATTCCCTCTTCCCTTTAAGTCTCATCTCCCCAGCCTTGTCCTAAGGCAGCTCAGGTTTGCACCTCCTTGCTTCTCTCATTTAGCTGATTTATAAGGAATAATTGCCATTAGCAGTGGTTAAAATAACTTCCAGTGCCCTTCCAGCAGCTCTGGAAGGACCAGCAGCCCCACACTCTTCCCTGCTATGAACCTGCCCGTGGGTTTTGTGTCCCCATGCTCCATTTGGGATTTAAATGAACTCCAGGGCTGTATCCCATGTGTTTCTAATGAATTAAATTCTTAATTTATGATCATCCATCATCATCATCATCATCAGTGCAGTTGTACTTTTTCATGGTTGTGTGTGGTCACTCACAGAATCTGTCGCTTCTACTTTCTGTAAAAGAAGGTTTCTGAGGCCAAAAGAACAATTGTTAATCAGGTGATGTGCTGAGGATTGCTGTCTGTCTGATGATCTATCCTGCCTCACCCACACTGACCTGAGTCCTTACAGCCCCAAAAATCTGAAAAAGTTAAATAACTCCTTGCTGTCTGTCTTTGTCCACATCACAACTCAGTTTCACCTCTCTGCTTTCTTTGTGTTTTGTTTTGTTTTTAACACAGCATAGATAACCACCAGCTTGAACCAGTTTGTTTTACTTGCTCTATCCATTCTTTTGTTCTTTTTAATTCAGGACAAAATTAGATATCTCTTCTCAAACATAACTGAGGTACAGTATTCATAAAAGTACACATATAGAATATAGAATATATACATATATAGGTATCTAGAATAGTTCAGAAGGAATTTTGCCAGAAACCTGATAACCATAAATGCCACAAAAATCTACCTTCAATTCTGTATTTGATGCATCTGATGAATGGCTGGGGGGAAATAAATAAATAAATTCCTGCTAAATAGCAATAAACTAATTAATTGCTGCTTGTGTTTTCTTTCCAGGACACAAGAAACTCATTTAGAGCTGCCACTACTCGTTGGGTAAATACATTCAGAGAATAATAAATGTATAAGATTATTCAGTGTTGAGAGTAAATACATGATTAGTAGTTGTCAAAATGCACATTCTCCACAACAATGGGGCCCAGCAGCTGCTCTGCTGCTGTGCCAAGGCTTGCTCAGGAACTCCTGGGTTCATGGCCCACTGGAGCAGGAGACAATCACAATTCCCTCGTGATTTGCACGGTCTCAGAGGATGCCAGGTGTCGCTGACACGGGAGGAAAAATCCCTGCAAATCCAAAAAACACAGGGATTGAGGGCTGGGAGGGAGGGGGGAACTGGGTTATCAATGGGGGAACTGCTCTGGCTGAGGGAACAGGGAGGTTTTTTAATATTACATATTAATGTGTAATATTTAATATATAACATTTGATATGTAATATTAAATATGTAATATTTAATGTGTAATTTCAATATGTAGTATTTAATATGTAATATTTAATGTGTGATATTTAATATGTAATATTCACTATGTAACACTTAATGTGTAATATTTAATATGTAATATTCAATATGTAATATT
>NC_031772.1:3134187-3177155 GCF_001522545.3 Parus major
GTGTAATATTTAATATGTAATATTCACTATTTAGTATTTAATATATAATAGCTAATATATAATATTTAATATGTAATATTAAATATTTAATATTTAACGTGTAATATTTAATATATAATTTTTTTCTCTAGTCCAGAGCTCTGAGGTGGCCTCGTTGTGCTGCACACCAGCTGTATCCACACCAACATTTAATATTGGATGGGAAGAAGTTCACATCAATATTAAAAGGAACCAAGCCAGGTGTGACATGGGGGACTGTCACTAAAGGACACGAAATGATTCACATGAAAACCTCTCAGTTACAACAGGAAAGAAACAATTTTTATTCTCTGACTCCAGTATTTACATGTTCTCAGCAATGGGCAGGGATTGGATAATTAATTACCACTTTCCCAAGCACACTGGACATGAGAAACTCCATCAAAAGACATTTCTTAGAAGGAATGTGATAAACAACTTATATTTTGATTGGAAAGTAACTAAAACTGTGAAAACATATCAGATTTTAGTTCTCAGGGTGACAGGGGACAGGTGAAGAGGCTTATTTGAAATATTCCCCCAGCTTTTATTCCTCTAAGGAATTGTCCATCAGCATTAAGGTTTTGTGTTCAATAAAACAAAAAAAAAAAACTTCCAGAAAAACTGCACTGGAGAAACTGGAATTATTAATTATACTTTATTGAGAGAAATGGATTTATTGAGGGAAATGATTTATTGGACATGCAAAGATTAGTCTGTCTTTTCTTTTTTGTGGTATTTTTATGTGCACAAATCGTAGGAAGGTGTGAAAACAGGTGGAAATGCTTCAAAAGTCTTAAAATGCTATCAAATAATTTGGTGTTTCCTTTGATAAAAGAGGTAAATTGGAAAGCAAGAGAAACTTCTGTTGAATCTTCCACTAGTTTAGGCATTTTTTGACTTAATGCTGTGGGGTTTTTGAAGATCTGCAGCTCCACTGTTTGTCTGCTCTTTGTGTAGTTAACCAAAAATAAGAATATTTTGTGTATTCTGTACTCCAGGTTGAGCTGCTAAGCAGGTTCAGAATGGTGGAATTGCTTTGTTAACTCATGGGATTTTTTTAACATTTTGAAAAGCAGGATATTTTTTGACATGGAGTCCAAAATCAAGTTTTGTTTTGTTTTGTTGTTTTTTTTTTCTTTTAGTTGGGATTTTTTTTTCTAAATTGGTGTAAAAGAAATTAGGAGATTTTTTACATAATTGCACATTGATTTCTACATGTGGACTCCTTTTTCAAGCTAAATTTCATCTTGAAGACCTCTTTTATGGTTGTTGCATATTAAAACTTCTGAAAACAAATATAAAAATGGAAAACAAAATAAAACCAAGCAAACAGTGGTGTGTGTATGACCACACCAAACACGTGTAAAGGAAATGAGATGAAGATGTGAGGTTTCCTTCTCCAGGTTGTGATACAGAACTCTCAATTTGGTCACTTTGAGCATCTCTGATTTTCCTGAGCTCTCCTTTCCCCTGTGCATAAACTCTTGGGCATGGGGATATCAATTAGGGGGCAAGACAAGGAAAAAATTTATATTTTAAAGTGACACAGCAGCTGCCAGGATCAGATCAGAGGCAGCAGTGACATCTTTGATTTCCTTAAGACAAAAGTCCTGTCAGGAAGATCCTCAAGTTAATGCAGAATTAAAAACCCATCTACACCCAGGCTAAAAACATTGCTGAAAACCTGAGCACTTTCCCAAGATAAAATACAAATTCTTATTCTGTGTGTGATGCTGTTTTCCCAGTACCTTGTTTTGGGAAGGAATTTAAAAATTAGAACTTTTTTTTTTGTTGTTGTTATTTTTGCAAAATAATCTTGCAAATAGCAGGAGAGAAAAATATTATAGTCTCTGAAAATTTTGTTTACTGTAGTGATCTGGGACAAATAGTGTTTGCATATTGCATTACCATCTAAGAGTAATGGCATATTTACTACACTGATACTAAAAGCAAACACTTTAATATTTGTAGTTATGGTTTCCATTTTTGCCTTTCCCTTTCCCGAGGCACAGGCAAGAAAAGAGATGAGAATTAGGAAAGGTATTGCTTTATGAAAAATTGCAAGGGTTGTAAATTACAAGTGTTGCTGGAGTTCCCTTGAATTATTCAGTGTTTTTTAAGGTTTTATGCTCTGTGTACAACAGTGTCTATGTTTATTTGATCTATTATTTTTATATAGTTGTCTGACACTTCTTTATGAAAAAGAATAAAAGATGTGAAGCTTATCCACAATGTCAAATTTTTATCGTGTCCAAACATTTTATGGTTCTGCATGTTTCAGATCAAAGAATTCTGGGTTATTTTTTGCTTGTTTGATTTAATCTTACCTGCAGTAACAGTATTTTAGAGCACATTTTGCATATACACTTGGCAAATGAAGTGAGAAGTTTAATTGTTATTTTTTAGCACAATATTCATTCTCTAAAAATATTTTGAGGGGGATAGCTTTGTTTCAGAGTCTGATTTTCTGAGCTGAATAAAGAATTAGTAGTAAAACATTTAGAGGAAATCTTGTTTTGCTAATACATTTACAAGGAAACTCAGAGCTTGTTCCAGGGAGTTGCAGTAGTGAGGAATGTTCACTTGATTTTTTTTTAACAGTATGGACTGACAATCTATATATTTTTACCTGGTTCCAGTAGTTATAAGAGGTAAAATACTACTTTTGATCCTGGGGATGTCTTTATTGTGTTTGCTGACTGTATTTTACCATGTTATGACTGCAGTTTAGTGCTTCACTTACCCCAGCTCAGGCTTTGGTGCTGTAATCCTGTCTCTACACTCAAAAAGCTCAGGATGCACCCAAAAAGCTTTTCCTGTGTCAAGCTATACTCAGTTTTGAAATAGGTCTTTATTTGCAGGAAATTTGCATTATTTTGAGCTTTAGAATCAGTATCTATTACATTCAGTATATTCCAGAAAGTGGATCCAGGGAATACAACATCTGTCGTATTAAGATGAATAAAATTAGATCCTATATGGAATTGGTTGGAAAATCAGTGTTTTCAACATTGGCCAGGAGGGTAGTTTTTATTTTCCTTTGGTGTTTACTCTCCTGGATATTTCTGGAAATGTCTCACCTCTGCTGTAACTTTTATCAGCCTTCATGAACCTTGCTCCTGCTTGCACCAACACCCCCACAGCTTTCCACTGGATAGGAAAATACAGAAGAAATTTGGGAAAACACCCAAATTCCTCAAGGAAAACTCCTGGAGACTGGAGCTCCTGCCTCACCACAGATTAGACAGCCTTTTTCCAGTTTATCACATACAGAAACATCCCCAAAATAACTTATTTATAAAGAAAGTACCTGAGACTGTTCAGTTAGGGGAAAATCTGTCACTTGCTTTTAGAGCCAATAAAGGTGGATTCTTTGGGGAGAGCAATAGAGGAAATAGAAGTAGATTGACTATATGCACCTGCAGGAAAAACTGGCAGGAATAAAAGTGTTACACAGTGCTCTGCTGTCCCTTGTGAGAGACAAAGGCCTGTGCTGGAGAAATATTGAATCAACCTTGTTCCCAGCAAACCTGATGTGTGACAGGTTTCCAGTTTCTCTTCTAGCCCTGAAAAGGATTTTGTTGGCTAATGGCAATGCAGGAATTGAGTTTTGTGTCACCCACACGTTGTTCAGGAGGGAAATCTCTATATTTCACATTTCCAGTGAGCATCTGGATACATTTCTTTAGTGATTCAAGCTTTGCAGAGAGTTTAAGTGTATGGAATATATAGTTTATGTATGTATTTATGGAATTCCCCCATTAGTGCTGCACTTGTGTTATTTCTCTCACCTTTTTTTTGCCAGATGAACTGAATTGTCTCATGGAAGCAGAGATTTCTTTCTCCCTCCTGTCTGCAGGATTTTTTGTCCTATATTGCCTATGCACTTAATGGGGATTTTTAGATCCATAGATGTTTGACCCAAATCTGTTTCTTTGGTAAAAACAAGGATCATGTGACTTGGCTGTCTGACTTATTTGGGGTTAGAAAATCCTCAGTAATTAGCATCCTGATGGGTGTTAGAGTATATGAAATGCATAAAATTTTGATCATTCAAGAGAATGCTCATCTTATACCCACCTAAAACCTTTCCATGTGAATGCCAATTCACATATCCTGCAATGATTCTTAAAAATAAAATGCTTTCTAATTTTTTATTAAAAATGTGACTTTAGCACAATTTGTCTAAATCTTCCTTTATTGAATCCCCTCCCATAAAATGTCATAATGGAAAATGTATAGAGATTTAAATGAATACTGGTTCATAGACTCAGTGTTTTTAGAGAGTACATGAGATACACATTAATTTAAACAGCATTTTTATTTAATATTTCCAGTTGATAGATGGGCAGTATTTGTGTAATTTACTTTCCTGTCTTTGTAGAAGCACTGTTTGGAAGGATGTATTATTATGTAGAAATGTAATTCAAGTACTTAAAAAAAAAAAAGGAAAGCTCACCAAATTGACACTGATAATTCATCAGTTAGAAGAAAATGATATAGGAAAATGAAATCATCATTGGAAAATCAGTGATAGTGAAAATCTTTATCTGCTTTTATGGTCTCGTAGTGAAAATGAGTTTTATTTTTATAAATAAAGAGATGAGTTTGGGGAATGTGTCTTGCTGTATGCAATTGATCAATGGCTGAACATTCAGAACATCAGAGAGATTCCCGAATTTTATGGGATCAATAAAATTATCCCCCAAATCCAGAACAAAAGCTCCTGAGGAACATCTCCAAGGAGAATGTCTATTTTCCTTCCTTACTGAAAAGTCAGGGGTTGTGTTTCCCTCAGGGGAGCTGCAGGGGAGCAAAATCACCCCAAATTTACATCCTGGATCCACAATGATTCCTTCAAAAAGGGGGAGATACGTGCAGTTATTTCTGGCTGCCTCTCAGGGCGGTGTGGGGTACCTCAGACAAACCAGAAATGAACCAGAGCTGGCGTCTCCTTGTTTGATGTGTCGGATAATTGCAGGAAAGCTCCGGCTTGTGGAACCCGCAGCTGCCGCGTCTCAACTCACGTTCCCGTGGATATTTCCTTTTGTCTGGGCTAAAGTTTCCTGGGAGCTCTCCTTGAAGTGTGAGCTGTCAGAGTTTCTGTCTGCTTTTCTCTCTGCTGGAACTTTGTTGAGAGCTGCAGTTGTCACCTCTGGGAGCTGGCCCAGCCTCTGACTGAGGCGTATCAAATCCATCAGCCGCTCTCTGCTCTGTCTTTGCCCATTTGCAGGGGAAGAGTGGATAGAAATTTTTCCATCTCACACACAAAAGGGTAAAGTACTGCCTGCCTTATACAATCCAGCTCAGAATATGGCCTTTCTCAAGCTGTAGGAAAGAAAAATAGAAGAGGCTTTGCTGTGAATTTACTTTTGAAAGGGACTTAACCCTCTGTCTTACCCTGCAAATAGAACTGAACATCCTTCATTTCAGGTTTACTACAATACTGATTCTGAACTCTAACCTTCCAAAACTAAAATGTGTTATTTTATAAAAATTAAGGGCAATCACAAGTAAAGTCAGCCCTCCAGCCACAGAAGAACCAATTGATTCAGCTTGGTTTTTAGGGCCTGGTTTTGTGTATTTTCCTTGCTTGTTGTGAAATTCACGGGACTCACACATGCAGCCTTAAAAATTGTTATTGAAAATCTCAGTCCTGGTTTTCTCTCTGCAGATTCCATTTCTTTCTCTAGGTTACATTGTTGAGCTCCCACCACAATTTGCTCTGAATCCCAATTCGTTCTTGCACCTTTCTGTTCCCTTGAATAGCAGGGCAGGGGTGGGGAAGGAGATCCCTGCCAGGTAATGCAGGTAAATTTCACATAAATTAAATTTATCAGAGGTGCAAAGAGGGATTTTTGCTTGTGCTTCCCCTCTTTCTCCTCACACGTTCTCTGGAACTGCTGGTAAGGACAAGAGCAGGCTCAGTGCAGAGTGGATATTTCTGCACTGGCAGAGCAGCAGTTTTAGATTTACTGGGAAATGAGTTTTGAGAAGAATATTTGGAAATAGTTCTTGCTGCAAGAGTGAAGGAACAATAAAAATGTCAATAAAGGCAGCTGGACAAAAATCCACTTTGGGGAGAACTTGGAAAGTTTTCTCAGAGTTTCTGTGACAGCTTTATGCAAGGTGGTGAAAGTGCAACTTATGTGATCCCATTCTCAGCAGAGAGGAAAAGTGAATCCAGCAGTTTGGCCAGGTTCTGGTTGTGATGAAAAGATTCACAGATTTGCAAATTTCTTTGCCTTGGGACACATATTGTCATATTTAGATTTACAGTAAGATGCAAAACCAGAGTAATACATCTTAAAAAAAATAAATCATAATTTATTTTTTGCACAGAAGAGCAAAAAAATTCTTTTTAAACTCCAGCACCAAGAAATTAATAGATTAAGGATAAAATAAATCTATTTTTTTCATTATTCTGACAAAAATTTAATACTGGCAGCATGAGGGCTGAACATTAAGTGCTGCATGCAATACCAAATTCATTACAGAAGCATTCAGCATCTTTATATATCTAAATAAATATCCATCCTGAACCTCCTGTTGCTGATCTCTCTGCTTCCCTGCTGTATGTTTTGCACATAACATTAGGCATGTGGATAATGTCCTTAAAAGAAACACTAAATCTTTGTGGATAAAGATTCACAAAATAGAGCTGAATTCATCCTCACCCCCTCTGAACACCGTGAGCTGAACTTATTAACACACTCCAGTGCTGAGCCACAGAGCTTGCACTTAGGCACTGTTTAATAAATTAAGGCACATTCTTGATCTCCAAAGTGTCATGCCTATAATTTATCTAACGAGACACCCTTTCACAATCCATCAAGCTTTGATGGCAGCTTTTAAAATTAGAGCCATTAGAATATCTGAGAAGTTTCCCTTCATGCACACCTTTTCCTGTTGCCCCGTTCATTCATTTTTGTGTCTTGGGAAATAAATGTTCAGCTGATTTGTCTCAGTCTTATCATCCAGTTTAAAAATGGGGCTTATGAAAAAAAGATGGGCAAGGACTTTTTTGCCAAGGCCTGTAGTGACAGTTCAAGGAGCAACAGTTTTAAAGTGAAAGAAGGTAAATTTTGGTTGGATATAAGGAAGAAATTCCTCTCTGTGAGGGTGCTGAGGCCCTGGCACAGGTTGCCCAGAAAAGCTGTGGCTGCCCATAAATATCAGTTTTTTCATATGCAGGTGACTTAGATGATGTCTCTTCATTTCCTTAGCATATTTCCAGATGGAATTTCAATATTTGAGCAGGTCTGAGACACAGATTTACCTGATAATAATTACTGCTTTTGATCATAGCACAGGGAGGCATCACTTTGGCATTTTCTAATAAGCCAAATTCTACTTCAATGCATGAAAATAATTGCTCTGATTAATTTCACTGTGAAAATAAAGGGGAGCTCATGATTTTGATAACTCTGGGATTCCTCTGATCCTGAATTTAATTTAGGGCAATGTAATTTCACCTGGATAAGGAATGAAGAATATTTTCTCCCAAATGTTGTTGAGTGAAAATGCTTTTATTCTGTGACCTCTTTCACAGAATTTTTACTTTAGATAAATTTAACTATTAGCTGTAATTTTGTTCCTTCAAGACAGATATCTGGAAGCTATGGCAAGATATATTTTCTTAGGAAATTCACGTCTGAGTAGGTATTTCATAATTGCTTGTGTTCATATCAGCAAAAGAAACCTCATTTTTAACCTATTGCAAATCAGTGTTTTTTCTAGGCTACTTTGCTAATATGAAAAAGGAGAAAAGAGGGGAAAAACTTTGTGTTTCACAAAGAAAGTCTATAATCAAATATCTGATGATGGAATTAAAAAAAAGTTAATTAGGTGACTTCTGCAATAAATTACTCATGCTGTCAGTATTTGTAATTTACTCTTCTTTATTTGTGGTTACAAATATCTGCAATTCCTATAATTTCTCATTATTGTGAGGACAGAAACTAAGCCATATTTTGTACAAGTGTACTGATGTACCCAACATCCTTCACTTACATTTCTCAGCTGGGAAGCTCCTTCCTAGGCAGAAAATTAAAACTCTTCCAAAGAGTTTCATAGTAGGAATTAACAATGCAGCCATATGTATGTAAATTTTATGCATTTAGAACAATCTCATGAAGTAAAACAAATGTGTCTGATAAGAAAACTCTGCTAGAAAAGATTGGTGTATCTCTTGTCTCTTGTTGATTGCTAATCGAGCACTTTCATGTTCTGAATTCACATCACCGAGCTATTATTTTGACAGGTCCTAGATGAAATGCACTCCAGATTTTTTTTTTTTCCCTTTAAGAGAGTAACTTACAAGAAACAGATTTATTCTCTGCCTTGCTCATAAGTTTCAGGCCCATCAAAAATCCCCTTTTATCTGCCTTCAGATTGTGTTGGTTGTCACTCTCTTTACAGTGGCTTAGAAAGCATTGGGGCTTGTCAACTTATTGAGAGTAATCTGAGAGAGCATAAAGGAATTTCAAACATTTCAAGGACTATTCAGTGGTAAGATACATCTACTAGGAAACCTGAGATAAATTCATATTTAGTGCTATGCAAAACAAGGTCATTCAACAAGCTGAATCTCTATATAAGCATTTCCAAGTGTCTCACAAAAGCTCTGAATGCTCTCTGGGTGTCTGCAGGCAGTGCAGGTGTTCAAGGACAGTTCCTGCTGGGTTTGTGAGACTGGGGAATGGGATTCAAGCAGGCCAAATCCTGGGAAATGCTTGTGCTTGATTTTAAAGAGAAGATATCTCTGTGGTCTACTTAAAGAAAAGGTTTTATTAGACTGAAGACAACATTTATTAAAAATGTTTATTAAAACATTTGTGCTCTGAGGTGACAGAGTGGAGGGGATTCCATAAGAGTGGAGATGATTCCATAAGAGAATCCAATGTACAGTCATTAATATTGCATATTCATTTCTGAAACAGCATCAGTGGACTTTGTGCTCCCAAGTTATGGGCATGAAGTTACCCAATGGTGGGAATTGTTTTGGTGTGCAGATCTGAAAAATCCTCTGTTCTTTCCCACCTCTTGCAAATAAATGTGGCATTGTTGGAGGAGTTGTTTCTCTCTGTTGGTGATTTTGCAGTGTGTGTTTATTGGGTAATCTGCCCAGTTGTGTCAGGCTCTGCTACAAAAACCAATAATTTTTAGATGATATAAAAAAGCCAGAAACCTGACTTAACACAAAGATAGAGGGCAGAAAAAAGGTAATTTTTCCATCATTCCCTCTGGAGGTCGAATATCTCTGAGAGCACAGTTTAATGACTGTGGAGTAGTTTTCTCCTTGGAGCCTTTTCAAAACAGTAACTCATTGCTCTTTATCAGACTCCAGAAGAAAGAGGGAGCTTGACATTATTGCTGTTAGAGAGATGTAGGCAAATGGGTTAAGGAACTTCTCCAGCAAGGTAGGTGTAAAACCTGACACAAAAATCCATAAATAAAGCAGTTGATCTACTGGAGGCAACAGTTTTAAAGCACATGTTCAATCTGCTGGGCCATTCTACCTTATTATGTAGGGATATTGCTTTGTCTGGCTGATACTTAATGAACACAGAGATAAGTACAGCCATCCATGCAACCAAAATTGAACAAACAGATAGTTTTGGGCCTTTTTGTCCTCATATTCTGAAGAAATAGTGTTAAATATATGACTTTTCTGAATAGTGAGCCTGTAAAGGGATATATTTAATTTCCTTCCTAACATGTTGATATAAAGGATATTCATTCAGATCACTATCTGTGATTTCAGATAGGTCTCAGCTGCTGCTGCTGATGTTTCCAGAGGAGTCTGAGGGCTCTGAATGGTTCTGCATTTGGAGACTTTAACTTCTGGACTGGTTTATGGAAATTTATATATTCATATAAATCAGCTTTTTCTGCTCACCTGATGGGAGATTCATTGGTTCTGAGTCTGAGGAGAATTTTGGTGGGATGCCCAAGGACTGGAGTATTTAAATACTGTGGGTATTTATGGGAGTTCATTACCACTCTGGAGTTTCTTTCTTCTCTCACCCTATTTAATTCCAGAGTATTGGATCATGGAGGATCCTCAACAGCCTTATGGTTTCAGAATTTATCCTGAAGATATCACAAAATTAGGACTTTGCTCCCTGTCTATCAGCTCTGTCAAGAGCAATAAAATTTTCATCATTTCTTTGGGATGAAAGACTTATTAAAGTGTCTTATGAACACAGCCAAGTTTTATAGTGCCATTACAGACATTCCAGAATTATATGAGCAGGGGTGGTGTGAGAGGAAAGCTGTAGCTCCTGTAGTAGCACAAGATAGTACCACAGAGCTTATTTTAATTTCTAAAAAAGTTGCTCAATAAAGAATTTTAAGAGCTTCTCTTATTTTTTAATTTCAATACAAAAGCGAAAGTCAAAGTAAATGTATAAAAGCCACTTTTCACACAAAGTTAATCTCATCCCATTGTAAATACTGTTTATTTTTTTTAAATTAGGGCAAATATCATTTTACTGCAACGAGTTTCTTGATTGGAATTTAAGGAAATTTCCATTTTGAGCTGTGAAATGCACAAGCAGAGATTTAACAAAAGAGAAATTGATGTGTTTGTGAAATAGGAATAGTTCACTGCATGAAGGAGTGAGATGAGGTTCCTGACATGGAAGTGAACCGAGATGAAATTGGGATTAACATTGTCCAAGGAGTTTGTTCAGATGAACTCTGGGGACCAGTGAACATCATTTCCTACTGGATGCATCCCTGAAGATATCAGAGCCTTTCTGAGGCAGAGGATTAATGTGTTGTTATTTTCCTCCATCGTTATTTCCATATTAATTTTTACACCTGGAATTCCAAGAAAAAAGGAGCAACCTCTTTCAGGCATTTGAAAAGATAATTAAAAATAATAATTTCTGACTAGAAACAAATATTATCAAAATGCTGATGTATTCAAGGGGACAAGTCAATCTAATTTATTTGTTTAAAGAACAGCTCAGGTGGAGTGGATGAACAGATTGATTGGAATTTCCAGTGCAACAGTGGGAACAAAACAAGTCCACAGGATGAAATGGTCTAGATTAATGAAATGATTCTGCTTTGAGGCAAAGTCTATTCAAAATGAAGACAAAAATATATCAATATCAACTTTAAATGCACTTGAAACTTTTGGTGTGACTATTTCTTTAGGCAAAGAACAGTGGAGAGATAAAACCGATTATATTTTAAATATTATACAAATGATTAAATTTTAAATATTTATATGTATGTACTGTTCATGTTTGAGTTACACCATTGGAATTATTCTTGATTTACATTGGGATAACACTGAACTAGACTCATGTTTTGAAATAAACAAATAAACATATTTTAAATTCTAAGGGTATGTAAATATGAATAAATAGGGAATTGCCATAGAGGAAAGAAAATTAAGAGCATTCAGTAGTTTCTCTCAGACACAACTGTAAAACTTAAAATCACTTGATTTTGGCATTGTGCATGCAATCATCAGTTTCAATTTCCAGGAATATTGTTCTTTGGGTTGCCATTGGAAATCTCATTGCACTGGGGAGGCACAATTGGCTTTTGGTGCTGCAGTTCCCTCCCGTGGGCTCAGCTCGAGTCTCCCCTTGTGGAGAAAAGCTCCAGCCTGGGAGCCAAAAACCAGCCCCAAATAAATCAGAGCTGTTCTGGAACCTTCCCTTTCCTGCTCTGTTTTCAATTAGTGTCTTCACTGAGAAAATAAATGATCACTATGAGAAATATCACTCCTCAAAAAGTGGTCAGAATGCTCAACTCCTGCTTTGTACCACGGGCGCTCAGTGAAGTACAGAACATTTATGGTTCCATCTGGAAAGAATCTGCAGTAATGAACTCGTGTTGTTGTTTTGCCAATTTAACACTTCATGAAATACTGAAGTGCCTCTTGCATGTTCAGAAAGGATTTCTGTTAGTGATTTTGTGAGAAGCAATTCAAACTGAATACAGTAATTTTGAACTGTTTGTTTAATAATATGAAGAGCAATAATAACAATCATAAAATCAGCTGCACTTGTGTTTTAACATGCAAAGAATCAGGATTGATGTAAGAATCACTCAGTGCCTTCAGCCCTTGCTGTGTGACCACTGGTTCCACCAGGCTCTGAATTCTGGGACTCTTCAGATCTCCACAGATTCAGGCTGTTCCTATCAGCTTTGCATTTTGTGTTTGCTGTTTTCCAGGGCTGGAAACAAAATCGAGCTGGGCAATATTCTGAATATTGAATTCTGAATTGAATTCACACGAGCCAGGTTAGTGGCCTTTCAGTTGACTTCAGATTTGCTCTGAAGTGCATGAGAGCAGAAAGAAAGTGAAAAGTGCTATGAGTACTTGTTAGAAGCAGACTCATCTCCACTCTAAGTGCAGCTGATGTTGATCAGGGTAACATCTCAAGGGTCAATGAAATTGAAAAGTGAGAGGAAAATCAAAAATCAAAAGAAATGTCTTTAAATATATCACAAACACATAGCATATTTTAGGAGATGATGTGCTTGCTGGCACTCTTTGAACACAGTTTCCCAAACTTAATAATTAATCTTCACTGTGTGTCCAGGATCTGAGCATACCCATGCAGCATGACCATGCAAACACAAAAGATCCTTCCATTAGTATCCACCAGTATTCTATTAAATTAATAAGTTTAGAATCTACTCCTTTTTTTGGAAGGACAAACATCACTTGGCAATTCCCATATCCATTTGCCTGAAAACAAAGAGCAAATGGTATTTTTTTGTTTTGTTTGGTTGGTGTTTTGGGGGTGGTTTTGGTGTTTTAGGTATATTTTAGGTATATTTTAACTCACTAGTTATTTGGCTGGTGAGATGACAAAGGAAAAATCCACATGCTAGGTGGATGGTTAGTTTGCATAGCCAATCTGAGCTTAAATAAGGACACACCAGATGTTCTTTCAGGTATGAGTTGTCCTCTTGTAGCTGAGATTTCAGGTTCCATGGCAAGCAGGTTATTGCTAATCACAGCAATTCTGAAGGCTTGCTGAATTAATAATAAATAGCGATGGTATTAACGATGGTATTAACGATGGTAGTTACATCCTTCACTGATCATATCATAAGGATAGAATGATTTAAAAGAAAATCTAAAGCTTTTCAGCCATTGGTGCTTTCAAAGTCTCTGGGGACAGATTTTGGAGGGTGTTCTCCATGGGGACTTTGACTCCCTGGCTTTACTGTGCTGTCCAAGCAGCTGAGCAGGAGCTGCCTGTGACAAAGGAGGAATAGAGATGTAAATGCAGCAGGGAAGGCTGGCACGCCTTTGACAGCACTGGAACTCTGTTTGCAATCCCAGATTGGCACCATCTGGATTGCACCACTCGTAATGGGATCATATGTGTACATGCAATTAGTTTATGTCAGTAGCTGTGGGGATTAGATGAAATTATGGAGCAGTAAACACCGCCTTGGAACCAGCCTGATTTTGTAAACTCCACTTGAAAGCCACTCTAATTCTGGCATCTGCCCCAGGACTGCTGGGCCTAAGGAGAAAGGAGCACTTTCACACTCATAGCACATCATCCCTTCTGCTGGAACTGAGCAGCTTCTCGAATGCAAGGTAGTTTGGGGGAGCTAATTTTGTTTAAAACTGGAGGAATACACGGTGGAAAATCAGAAACTGAAGACAATCTGATCTAAAGTAGCCAGAATGATGACCTGTGTGCCTAAAGTAGCCACAAGGGAGGAGGAAAAGGCTAGAAAGATGGGAGAATAAAGAAATCTTTAGAACTGATTTCCTTATTAGTGTGAGAATTCCTGGCAGAGATGTGTAGCCAGAGGAATTTTTAGCTAATGTCTGCTTTCTTCTCTTCAGTGAATTAGCCTGAAATCCACCGTGAGGATTGACACGGGGGCTTTTTCTAATTATATTGACAATAATTCAGTGACTGTTTTCATGTAATAAAAATCAGTCTGGAGTAAACTTGGAGGCTGAGATGCTCTTCCCAGAGGAGAGCAGGTGAAATTCAGAGATGATGTCAGTACTGAATCAACTGATGTTGACATTAAATCTCTGTCAGTGTTGAAATGACTCACAATGCACATCCAAATTGAAATCTCCTATGAAATTGTTCTGCTTACCTCTGGGGCTCACAGGACTGCTCCCTGTGTTCTTTCCAATCTGTCAGAAACTCAACATCTTTATTATGCATGTTGGGCTTTGTTTTAAATGGAAAATAGAAGGGAAAAATGCTGTTCTTTCATGCAGGTAAGATTCCCTCAGTGGATAAACCCACAGTCATTTTTGCTTCTGGTCTCTCAGAGAAACAACGTGTCTGCTGTAAAAATAGTCTGAAAATATTTAATCTGGGGACCAAGAAATGAACACACAGAGGTGCACACAAACACACACAGACAGAGCAGTTTTCAAAGAGTTATTGGTAACAAACATAAGCAAATCCTTGGACATCAAATACTGTAGACACTGATTTTTTCGGGAGGCTGAGGACTTCAATGAGTATTTGGTTTTCTGTGTTAGAGTGGCTCTGATACTTAAAGAACAATGGGCATATAAGAAAATTTTAAGAGACTATTTCTGAGTAACAATTCTAGTTTTTCTGCACTAGATTTTTGATAAAAGTTCTATCTCTGATTGAGCACTAAATGTTGTTTTTTTTTCATAAAATGTATCTTATGAAGTTTTCAAATTATTTCCTTTAATTTCTTCACAGGTAGTGAACTAAAGAGGTAAAAATAAGCTCAAATTAAAAAAAAAATAAAATAAACTTATGAAGTTTTCAAATTATTTCCTTTAATTTCTTCACAGGTAGTGAACTAAAGAGGTAAAAATAAGCTCAAATTAAAAAAAAAATAAAATAAAACAAAAAAAAAATAAAATAAAACAAAAAAAAAATAAAAAGAGGTTTCAGTTCAAAACTAGCATCAATAAAAAAAATAATTACCATAGTATATTTTAAATATTGTATCTTCCTCAGTTTAGAAGCCATGTTGCTGAAAGGTTCCACATCACAAATGTATGGAACATTATAAAGAGCACTTTCCTAAATTATATCAGTAGTGACCAACCTATTTCAGTTGATGTCCAAGTACACAAAAAAGTGTGAAAAAAGTAAAAAAAAAATAAAAAAATTGAAAAAAAGCCTCACTAAAAGCATGTCATTTCCATAATTATTTTCCTGTGATTTTGCTATAATGTTCTCATTCATTTTTACAAAGTATGCAGAGCTCGGAGTACCTATACACCACTCTATATTTTTACTGCTGTCATAATGAAAAATTGTATTTACTGGGAGAAATGACATTTTCCTGCCCTCTGACAAATTCATGGAAATCTCTTTTTTTACTTGCAAATATTTGCAAAGTAAGAATTGATACCTTTGCACAGATCTGCCTTGTGAGGTGCTATGACACTTTGAAGTTCTTTGATCATTTTGCATAGTTTGTCACACTCCAGGCTGTTTAAATACACTCGAGCATGTTGATAGCCTTATAAAACTGGCTAGGAGGGCTGCCTGGGGAGCAGAATTCATTATTCTGGGATGGGATGTAAGAGTTAGAACAAAAGATTGGAAGTTAATAACAAGAATTTGCAAGTTTTACAAGAAAATTTAAGCCCAGGTGACACTGCAGTGAAAGCTGAACGCTTTAATGCCATTAAAGAAGTGGTGATGGAAATGAGGTGTGTAAGCTGAAGTGAGGTGCAGTTTCCTGCTCTCAGGGCTCCTCTCTGCCTTGCAGAATTCACAGCACAGTCTGGAAAGGTTTCTGCAGCGATTCCAGCAAAGCACAAGGTCAGGGCAGAATGGAGTGGGCTGGGGAGGGTGAATCCATCACCATCAGCGCTCGCTAGAGAGCAGCCAGAGCTTTTTGGAACATTTCTGTGTGGTGGGGGAGACTTGAAGACAGAGCCCCTGGCAAAAGGGACCTGCTGGGATCCTCTCTGGAACAGGAGCACAGCTCTGCACTGCTGACAGGTGTGACTGCTTTCTGCTGCAGAACATATGAGTGAAACATCTGTGCCTTGACCTTCACAAATACAAAGTCTCCAGATGTGGGAATGTGCAATTTTTTAAATGTTTTCAGACTGTAGGAACTGAATTCTCTCCACACAGAAAATATAGTCCTCTACATAATATGGTGTTCTGTAGTAATTTGTAGTTTCTGTCAGACTGGGTATATAAATGCATAAATATGGAAAGTATTTGCTTAAAAAGATGCCTGGGGTGCTTTCTCAAACTTGTATTTATCAGTGTTTAGGAGAGGAATAATTAACCAGACAGATTACTTAGCTGTAGTTACATCCCTCACTGAAGAGCTCCAGGTCTTCGGCTCCAAACTGTAAAATTAACTACCAGGCAGTTAAAAATATGTACCTAGCTGAGTATTTCATACTTAATGGAAATTCATCAGGAATCCATCAGTCAAAACAGACGTGCAGAAGGAGAAATATTATTCTGTCACTTTCTAGTTCTTTCTCAGGCTCTGCAGCACCAGCTGCACCTCTGAAAGGGCTGCCTGGCTCTGCTGTAACTGAGCTGGTTTGTGCCCTCTGAGAATCTGGACCACACTCATTAGTGGAATTTGTTTTGCTTTGTTTTACCTCTGGTTATACTCTGATATATAGAACTTGAACAATTAGCCCAGAAGAAGTGTTAGGCGATGTGAAACGTCGCTTCACTTGAAGAAAATGGGTTTTTGTTGCCACCATAAATTTAGTTCACATTTCATTTTCCTTTTAGCATGTTCAAAAGGCACCTTTCCCTTTTCCATAGCAGAGATTGCTTTCCACCGTGGTAAATGCCTGACTTTGAGAGCGCCCTGCAAAGCTGAAGGATTCCTTCTGCAGGGAAAATGTCTCATCTGAAAATGATTGCTTGGTCTAATTTATAAAAATGTGTCAACATGACTAATTGTCAGATGAGTGGTGAAGCTTATTATGTGCAGCACAGTTCTGAATCTCTTCACTGAATACAGCAACATATTTCAACTGTGGCAGTAACATCTCAAACCCTTTCTCACAGCAGGTCAGGAAAATAAATGGGATGCTGCTTCAGAATAAATGGCACAAATGGCTCTAAAACACATGACAACTGGCAAATTGATGTTTATTCTGTTTAAGGACTGAGTCATATTTTAAAGATGTATTTCACAGTGGTCGTTTTTGATAGAAATCTTTTCCATTTGTATGCAATTTTGCTAGAATCTTTCTGTAACACTTCTCACTTGTTTTTCTCTGTATTTTCTTAGCCTCCTAGGACAAAAGACAACACAATTCTTGAGGGAGAGCTGAAATGCAGCTGTTTCTACTGTGCTAGCATTGCAGTTAAGCTACTAATGAATACGTATTCCCCAAGAGATGTAAATCCCAGAGCCACTTTCCTACTTCAGGATGTGTTAAGAAGAAAGTGAAAATTAGAAAAGAAGAATTCACCCCACAAAAAAACCAAAAGCAAAACCAAAACAAAAACAAAGAAAAAACAATAAAAAATGTTCAGCTTCCTGTTACTTTGGAAATAAAAGTAAGCAAAAATAATTTTGTCTCAGTGGGCAGGCTGTCAGCAGGGATCAAAGAGCTGATGGAATGGATTCCAGTCTGTGCCTTTCACCCTCTCAGTTTTAGAAAACATCCCTCAGTACCTTCAGCACCCATTGGCTTCAGTAGAATTTGAAGTTTTCACAAAATAGTTAAAAATAAGGGTTCTTTTGTTTTTTTGCATGGTTTTCCCCTAAGTGGCAAGTTAAGAATCTGACCATAAAAATCCAAAAGTCATTTTTTCCAAATCTTCTTTTTTATTTTCCATATAGCAATTTTTTTTATTTTTTTTTTCCTTTTAATCACATCTAAACTACTTTCAATGCCATTAACATTCCACAGGTTTCTCCTCAGCATTCCCATTTCTTTGCAGCCTGTCACTCCTTGCTGTACAGACAAGACATCATCCTGCACACAGAGATTGATGCTCTCTGCAATGTTAATTTTATGGCACACTCAGGACTCTCTAAACTTGCCTGACCTTACCATGAGGAGAAAAGCTAAAAAAAGTCCAAAGCACTCTTCCTGTGGTCTGGGAGGTCACAGGCTGGCACTTGTAAAGGTGTGGGGAGGCAAAAGGAGATGAGGGAAGTTGGGGAAGGTCATGGGAAATGGCTGAGCATTGACAGCTATTTTATGTGAGAGTTCAGAGACTTTTGAGACAGGTCCATTCTGATAAAATCTTGTTTTCTCTAAAGATGACAGTCCTTGGCATCTAAAGTATTTCACACTAATGCCTTTTCTTTCTAAGTGAAAAGGTCCTCAACAGCTTTATTTCCTCTGTATCATCTAAGACTGTCTAGAAGCTTTTATCAAAATTTTAGTCTTAAAAATGATTTTTGCTTCTACAAGGAGATATTATGATATTTCCACATCAGGGCTATTAAAATAGAACTCAGATTAACTCTCTGAAGTGTCCAAACCTCCTTCCCATGGAGTTTTCAAAAGCTGTCACAAATGGGCTCTAAAGAAATCCAGCTTCCCAAAATCTTCTGGAAAAGTTCTGCTATGATATTTACTGTCAAAAAGCAATTTGACAATTATGCAGATTGATTTCCTGCTGTTATATTTCATTTGGAGGGGCTTTCAGGGAACTCAGTCTCAAGAATTTCTCAGCATCTCTCTGAATTAAGCCCGCTTTGCTTTGCCACCTGCATGGTTTGATAAACTCCCAGGCTGCCATATCCTTGCCTCATCAGCTTTCCATCTGCTTCTTCCTCTCATCTGAAAACCATCTCCTCATTCCAAACCCAAGCTTTCTCCTTGTGCTAGTGGTTTTTGGTTTAACCTTTTCAACTCTATTCTTATTCAGCTATATAAACAAATCAACTCTTTGGCTAAAATGATGAAAAAAATGAATATTTTTGGTTGTTTGTTCTTTTACTACAGAGCACAGCATGATTCATCTAGTAATTCCTGCCAGGCAGAAGAGTTTATTACTCTAAAACTCAAAACTTTTGCTATGGATAAACTTTCAAAGCTCCATAACTGAGCTTGACTTAATTTCATAGGGTTGGAAATCAATCTGTTAATTTCAAAACACCAGGGTTTCTCTTTAATTTTTAAATATTTAGGGGTTGATTTGGGATAGATTAAGATACCAGAAAACTGAAATGTGTGTTGAAATCCAGATTATAAAGGATGAAATGTGACAACAAATCCTGACATACCTTCATGCATAGGAAAATCACTGACACCATAAACAGGAATCTCAGCTGTGTTCCTGCCTGCAGGAATTATTTCCTTTTTCTAAACCCCCAGACTTTAAATCATGAATATTTCTGTTTGTTAGAAATACATAACTCTGAAAAGAAACAATCCCTCTATGTCACTTTCCAAGGAATAATAGATATATTCATGCTGGACATCATCTTATAATCACAGCAAGACTAAAAGGTTGAAATTGGCCCTGTCATGCCTGCTCCTTTAGGGCCCAAATACCGTGGTGTAATATTGGAAGGAAGATGTTCTTTAGCAGGTGCATGATTTGCCTTAGTTACTGGACCATTGACTTGCTCTCCATAAGTTCAATTTTTCTTCAGAGATCTCTAAAGCCCCAAACACATTAAAGGTCTCAGCAGAGAACACCCCAATGTCTATTAAATTTAATAACAAGGCCCCAGATGAAAGCAATTAAGCTGTGAGGATTTGCAGACAGCTCCTGTGGATGCCTTTTCCTCTTTTCAGAGAGAAAGCACTTGGGCAGCAAAGTAAAAACGAAAGGAAAATAAAAGGCACGAGGTTTGCTCTAAACATCCCACACCCTGCAGAGCCCCCAGCCCCTGGGGCTGTACCCAAAATACCCAAAACCTGCCTGGGGCACTCGAGTGACAGAAAATCTTCCAGCTGAGGGTCTGCTGATGCATTTCTTGCTTACTCAGGGCTCTGGAAATGACCCTCGTGTGCATTGGGATGAGCGTGGCACATGGAGGAATGCAAGGATTATCAATCCTTGGTGTTTGCTGGAATATTTCTGGAAAAAAAAGCAGAAGTATCACTTAAAAAATGTGCTGTCAGGCCTCAGCACAGAGGTTTTTTTTGAAAACCTGAGAGTTTTCAAAACCACTGCATTTTTCAAAATTTTATTTGAGATAACTGGCTCTCTGCACAGAGTATTTTTCAAAGTTTGGTTTGTCTTGCTTGCTCATGGTTCTTTTAAAAATAAAAATCCTCTTCATGAAAAAATAATTTTCATAATTATTATTTTATATGAGCTAACATAGTTTTATGGTTATGCATATGTAATGGAAAGTGGTTATTCTTGACTCTTGTTAGAGAGCTAGAATTAATTTCCCCACTCTCACAGTTTCTATAGTAACTTCAGTGGAAATTGCCTATTTGGATATTTTTATTCTGAAATAACTAGAATTTTCAATGTCACTTCAGCTGCTTCCAGAGTGATGCAAGTTTGAAGGAGGGATGCACATCAGAGGGCAACATCTGTCCTGAGTAATATATCGATATATATTATTATACCAACAGCATTTTCCACTTGTGTCCTGCCTCAGGAGTGTTTTACTGAGGTAAAAACCCCCAGGTGCAGCAAAGCTGTGTCTGGAGAGAGGACAGGCAAGGGAAAGTCTCTTGGACCCTTTTTTCACTTGGAAAAACCCTCTCAGGTTTCTATCAGAACAAGCCAAGTGGATTTATGTGGCTTAAGGTGACACTTTTGGAAAGACAGCAGCATCAAGGACCCCTGTCCTCCTATCACCTTGCTGGTTTATATGAAAATCCTACATGTTATACAATATTTAGAGTTTTATCTCAAGGTAGATGAAGCAAAGGCACATCTCTGACCCACTCCTCTTTTTTCTATGAACAAAATATTGGATATTTTAAATTATTATTTATTTTTATATATCACCATTCATGGGTGGGACATAACAGACCTGTTGAAAAACCATCAAGCCCTACCTTGTGAGAGAGGAGAAAACTGGAGCTGCAGTTTTCAGATGATGTTTGTGAGTCTCTGACCTCTGGGAATCTTGGACACCAGCATAACTTAAACTATTCCTTTACAAAAGATATAAATCTGAGCTGAAAAGTGGATGTTCCAGTATTATCCTCATAATTCAGTTTTCTGGGAGAGTCCCAGTGCAAGGGAAGCTGATTCTGTCTCAATCCATTGAAAGCATCAGCTCTTTCTTGAACTGTAATGGGAAATAATTGTGTTTTCCAGTTTATTTTAAAGCCTTTTTCTGGTTAGGTGATATTTTTATCACCTTTTCATCTCCTTTATCAATGTAATTATATAATCTGGCTCCAGGTTAAGAGATAGGCAATTTTCCCTAGGATAATATGAAGCAACTTCCTGATGTCATGTTTTGTTAAGTCAGTGTTTGGAAATCTGGATTGTGTTTTCCTCAGATGTCAGAGAATGAATCTCTTCTGACTGAGTTCATTAGATGGTATAGTTGAAATGCTATTTAAACACCAAATCCCAGAGATAAAATGATGATGTTTTTGGTAATAAGGAGGATGGAAAGGAATTCAAAAAGGCAGCTGTTCTCATACATTACAAAGAATCAATATTGAAATCAAAGCAGATGATCTGGGTTCATTCAACTCAGAACCACGTGTTAGCAGGAGTTATTTTGAGGATCAATGCCACAAAGTAAAAATGGTGCTGGAAACCAGAAAAAGAAAATAAATCCACAGGTGCTCTTTATGATTTTGATCTTATTCAGGATTTCTCATTGTGTTGTTCTAGATGTTTAAATTATTGTTAAAGATTCATTTCCTTTAAAACTTAAGTTCTATTTTGAAAGGAAGTTTAATTCTGTCACTTCAGAGTGCTGAAGAGGAAGAAAAAGGCCTTTGGGAGAAAGTGATGTCAAATGAAATTCCATTTTCAGTTTGCTTCTGCTTCCTAAATTTTCTTTTAATACCTTTTTTTCCAAATTAGCAAACGTCTCATTAGCTATGTAGTGGATTGCTTTATGTCTGAGCATTTGTAAGGAAATCAAAGGAGATAAAAGGGGCAGAAAGTTACATTCTTCTCATCAAATAGTTCATAGCCAGGGTACTCAGCAAACAAAGAATTAAGTTTGGTACCCAAAATCTGATAAAATCAGCCACTCGTGTTCCCTCTTTCCAGAGAGTTTTTTAATCAGTAAGATTAATTCAGTGAGAGGCATCTGGTGTTTTGTTTTGTAGAAAATAAGGAATGAGGCAGTGAGAATTGTGGGGGTTGAGGTTGTTCTGGGAAGGCTCTGTAAGCCAATTTCTGTAAGAAAATCTGAGGCCATGTAACCCAGAGCCTGGGATGTGAAAAGGGACTGAGCTCCCTCTGCCCACCCAGCAGAACTCAGGGTTTGTTGAATTCTGTAAATACTCGTTCAACTCTTTGTAATTTCCTAAATCATGAAAACTTCTGACAAACAGGGTGTGCCTGGGAAAACTACAAGAAAACAAAACAAGTTTCTACACAATGTTTTTCAGGATTTAATCTTGAAACCTCATTTTCTTGGTAGAGAAATAGACAGATTTTCATCTAGCATTGAATTTAAAAGAGGAAAATAGAGTAGACCTGAGTAGTGACCAAATTACCCTTTAACCAAAACCTTCAGAGAAACAACAATTTCTGTATAAAAGGACAAACTACTGATTTCAGTTTTAAATATGGAGTACCAGGCTAATGGAAAATACACTATTAATTTTTTATTCCCAGATACTGAGATAAATTGTCACAGTGATCAGGTTGGACCTGATGACCACAGAGATCTTCTCCAAGCTCATTTCTTCTGTGATTCTGTGACCAAGCCCCTACCTGCCCAAACAGGCCTGAGAGGACTTTGGGAAATCATCACTGGAAAACTCCAGCTCCTGGGCTTGAGAATTATTTGGGACAATGCAAATTGGAATTGAAGCATTTCCTGGATTATTTTAACAATATACAGGACCATATTTTATTGCCTGGTGTCATTCAGTGGGATGAATGTGGCCACAAGCACTATGTGGAAAAAATTCCACTGCCAAGGCACCACATAAACATAACAGCCCCTAGTAATGAACAATTAGGGCTGTGGTTTTGATGGCTGATGACAGTAGACATTGTAAAGTGCTTTGAAATCTAATGATAATAAGCTCTGCAGAGCTGTGTGATGTTAATTGTGGAAGTAAAAATATATCAGAGATCGGCATTGCTGCGCCTTCGTGGCAAACACACAAGTTCTTCTGGAGATGGATTCTTTCTTAACTGCTTTTGCTCAGATCCCTCAGGATACTTCATCATTCAGCTTACAAACATTGCTCCAAATGTGCTTTTTTTTTCCCCCTAATGAATGGAATAGCTCGGAAATGAAAGCTTTGAAGTGACAGTTGAATCTTCACATCACTGAGAACCTCATTATTAGTTTGCAGTAGCTTGTGTGAAATTGCATCTTGATTGCACAAGTCACACGAGCACATTTCAAACCCTGGAAATATGAAGCTAATTCTAAATATCGACCCCAGATTTTAGAAGAGCCACGGGACAAATAAGGTTTCAGAAGAAAGTTTTTTTCAGCTATTGAGGCTTCACACATGGTGGTGCTAAAATTAAAATGGAAATAATTCAGCTGGAATAAACGGAAGGATTTATCAATGCTGGTTGAGCTATTCTTGCACAGCATCTGTATAATTATAGAATGTGTATATAAAGCAAGGGGAGAAAAGGCACTGACTCCACACTGCTGCTCCCTCCTGGAGCCCTAATTAGAACAGATTTGCTTCTCCACCAGAGCTGTGTCTGGCCACCAAAGCCATCCATGTGGCAATTACAGGAAAAGATCTCTGAACAACACAGATTAAGGAAAGTTGTTCCTGTGAGCAAACATGGAGCATTTCTGACTCAGACTGGAGCATTAACACATAATTAATTAACTGATAATACAAAATCCCTGAGCATTCAGATCCCAAGGCCTTTGATGGAGCACAGAGAGCTCGGTTGAGGCTCAGGATGCAAATGGTCATTGTCCTTGAAGCTGCTGATGAAACAGTTCCTTTTTGGAGCCAGGGCACGCCTTGATGTGTGTTTTGCCAGACAAACCCGTGGGTCTCTCTTTGTTCTGGGTCCCTTTCCCTTTGTTGGGCTGCCTTTGGAGCCAGCTTTGAATATCAGCGAGCCAGCTGCTCATCTCTGCCTGCTGTCCTTAGCCATCACTCCTCATCCATGGAGCTGATGGGCTTCCAAAGGGAGACACTTAAAAAATCACAAAATACAAGAGTGTTGTCTTTGTGGTGTCTCCAAAGGATTCTTCCAGCCATTCAGGCTGGAAACAAGGGAGGAACCACAGCTGAGCCTCTCTCCTGCTCTCGTGCATCCCCTCCATTTCTGCGTGGTCTGCACACAGAAATCTGCAGGAACGAGACAGGATTGATCTGTCTGGGTAAAATTAACTGGTACAAGTGAACATCAACTAAAAAGTTAATTTGCTTTAAAGGATAAAGAGAGCTGCTTCCAAATCCTTTTGGTTTTTCATGTTAAATGAGCCAGGTATTGCAGTTCACAGAAAAAGGGGTTTGGGTTTTTAATCTTGCATTGAGGGAAAGACTGAGAGCAAATAAAAGGCAAAAGACAGCAGCAGAAAAGGTACCTGACAGGACCTGTGCATGTGCAAGGCCCTGCTCCTTTTGAAATCTCTGAGAGAGGCTGAAGCCCATAATATTCATCTTGTGGTCATTTAAAGAGACTCCATTTAAGTGATAAGGGGCTTTCCGATGATCCTCCGGAAAATTAAAAATAACAGATCCAATATATAAAATTTTATTAGTACTTTTCAATTACCTTTCAGTTTCCTTTCATTAATCATGCATCTCCAGGAACAAGATGATAAATTATAAGCGAATACTCAAATATAATAATTTTAAAAGTGATTTTTAATAAGAACTCATGGCTGACAAGAAATACCCTGCAGGAAAATATAAAGAGCAGTTTTGATAATTCCTCAGGTTTGTTTTCTCCAAAGTCTTTTGCATCAATGACCCAAGAGCTTGAATTTTATGTTTGATCATGTTCCTGCCTTTTTGCAAGGGAAAATATATTGCTTTTTCTGGAGGAATTACAGCTGGTATATAGATAATGCTTATAGTTTCTACATAACTATTTACTTATAGATAGGCTCAGTGAGTGGATCAATATTTGAAATAGGAGATACCAGCTCCATATGTTCCCCTCCTACTTAAAGCATTCAGTGGGGAATTAATTACCCCTGTTAATTGCTGGGTTTGGTAGATAATGAATGATTTGGCTGACAGAGTCTTCCTACCAATTCTGGACTTTTGGCAAAAGCAGGAGTTAAAGCAACACAAAGGGAAATTCAAAGTAAGAATGTAATATAAAGTATTATAAAGTATTATAAGACTTCATGCCACAAATCTCATAAAATTTTCCTCATCCACTCTGTTTCCTTCTCGTCTGTCCTCTGACACACAATTACACATTCAGACAGTTTTAATGACTGGCAATTTTCCAGATTTAACTGATTCTGATAATATGGCATGAGAGACAAAACTTGAGTAGAAAAACTTAGAAATAGGAAGTTCAAACTGGAAGGGGAAAAGTGCAGCTTGAGAGATCCTTGAAGAAGGGAATCTCTTCCCCTCCATCTCTCTTTTAGGTTTATTCAGCCATTAATTAAAATGCAATTTCTCTCCTAAAACCTAAATCTGTTTTATGGATTGTTACAATGTTAATATGACACTGAGGGATTTTTAAATGTGACTAAGCACCTCAAATTATCACATTTATTAGTTTTCAAAATGCCTTTTTATGTTAAAAAATAAACTGAACCAAAGCACAGCCTAGACAAATCAGTCAAATGCATCATGATGTAAAGTAAAACACCCATTTTTTCATCTACATTAAAAATAAAATATGCCAGATTCTAAAAAATAACATTGTCATTAATAAATAAAATTAAAATTAAGCAGATGATACACAGGTAAATTTAATTCTAAATTTCAGAGAAATAATAAGAAATTCTTGCTGATTGATATCATACTCAGAAATACATCAGGCTTTATTCTTTTCACAATTTCTATATGTTCTGATAAAAATGTTCCTGATATTTGAAAGCAATAATTTCATTAAAGAGAGGAGTATTGACAAATTAAAGGGAAATAGGATTCCATATCAATTATCATAATTTTTTAAAAAAAATCTGGCAAAGCTGTTTTTCAGATATACTACAATTAACAAAACTTTGCCATTTTCATAACACTGAATAAAATAAATCTTTTATTAGGCAAGTTCAATAATAAGAACATTAATTTTCATTCTTTTTTATAGAAAGGACCATAACTCCCTTAAAGCACAAAAGCAACAGGAAAGGCTTTAAGAAGGTTCTGGGTTGGAAAGGACACAATTTGCTGTTGTCTGTAAGTGTAGTTTTTTTTTTCCCAAGTGCTTTGAAAAATATTCATTATATGCTCAAAAAAAGGAGATGAAAACCAGCCTGGAAGGGGTTTTTTTTGTGGTCAAAAAAATACAGGGTTCAAATCCTAAAGCACGTTGTGATAGCTGATAAATTTCAGATGAAATTCAGGTTTCACCCAGGTGCAACAAAGGCTTTTCTTGGAGCTGCTCTGTGTTTGGTGGATTTGCATTTGTTTCTGTTTCTCTGGTAGAACTGACACTGCCCCTTGCTTATCATCTCTTTACATTTCTTAAGTGATTTGTCATTTGCAAATCCTTACTTACCAACAGCAAAAAAAGAAAAAAAAAAGTCCAAGTTCAGCAGTCAAGGATAATCAGGAAGAGAGAAAGGATAAAAAATTCGATTGGAAGTTGATCTGATACCTCAGATTTCAAAATACAATCACAGCAGTTAAAGGGTTTGGAATAGGGATGGTAAACTTGGCACATTACAGAATTAAAAACATATTCAAAAGGAGCTCTCAACTCCAGTTCTTCCCAAATCAGGGTGTTTTAGTGGGAAAATAATTCAGGAGAAATGAGTTTACCTGGGCAATGCATCTCTGGAAATTACAATAACACTGGATGAGCAGTTGGGAAAGAAAGATGTGATAGCACAAGACATGATTAGAAAAATATTTGATCAAATCGCTTTATTCAGGTCTTGTCACAATCACACTTTGATGAAATGTTGAAAAAAGATATTTTGAAAGGAAATCTGTATTTAGAGAGAAGAATGGGTGTATTCAGAACAACTAGGAGGCCACAATGAGTTTTTTTAAAATATGATTTAATGACTTGAAAACTGAATAATTTAAATTTAGGTTAAGTTGCCTAGACCTGTGCTCAGCACCCCTCTGCAGTCCCACACTTTTTACACCCAAGTCACTTAGGGAGTAACTAAATGTAAACCTCTGGACAATAATGTTGGACCTCTTTATTTGTTATTCAGTAGAAAAATGAGAGAAATCAAGGCTATTGTAAGACACACATAATGTTCATAAAGCATTCTGAGAACTTTTATTCAACTGAAGCTACAGAATAGCACAGTATCATTCTTTTATTTAATTATTATTTTATAGAATTCATCCTTGCTGTACTTTTCCAAAGTTTTTTCTGCCTTCCACAGTTGCAATAGAGACACCAGTGGATTAACACATTTCTCTGTTGATTTTTATGGGTTTCAAAAAAGATTTTATTTCTTATTGGCATGTAGCATGGCAATAAGAATGTGTAAAGTGTCACATGCCTGAAATTGCAGTGAACCTGAAGCAATGGATTGCAATTCTTCTGAGGGGAATTTTTTTTTCCATTTGATGAGAATTATTTTGCATATTTAGCAAGGGATATTAATGAGCAGTGTTTTATTATTTAGCACTTTGAGGCTTTCTTAGGCAGAGCACATCTCACAAAGAGACTTTTTATACCTTTACCTCTTCCATGTATGCTGAACTCAAGGTACAAGTTATTCCATGTTTTCTGAGTCCATGAAACAGCCAGACATTTTCCAGTGGGAAATGTGTTGTTATTTCAGGACATCTCTGGGCTGGTTTTGGCACAGCTCAGTAGAACTCTGCCCAGTGACACCAAGGACTGCAGGGAAATGAAAACTGAGGCTACAGACTCCTCTTGCTGCAGGCTGCCAGATGTCCCCCAGCTGAAAACAGGGTCTTGCTGAGCTTAATCAGTGAGGATATTTTACAATATTCCTTAAAGAGAGTATAGAGGGAGATTCTGTGGAATTAAAAGCTATACTGTGGATATCTACACTTAGCATGCAGATGTCAGCAGTCATGGAAAAGAAATATTTGGAATGGACAAAAAGGGCTCAATATTTTTTAATTTTAATTTAATTTTTTTTTTTTCCCTGAAAGTTGTATCGGTTTCAAATAATTGCCAAGCTGTTGGGAAAGCAGAGAGCAGAGCAGGGGAAGTGTCCAGGAGCAGTTAAAGGCAGTGTATATCTTCATTAAGCACTCTCCATAAATCTCAGGTGCCAGCACCACCATGCCCTGTGCTGGCTGGATTAATCTCGGTGGCAGATAACACAGAGCCCTCAGCAGGAATCTAAATGCCACTTGCATTTCTCCTGCTTGACTTTTGGGCAAATGCATGCAAAGGACCAGGGTTCTGTCTGGGGAGGAACTGAATTTCCAGCATTTCTCATTGTGCCAGGCAGGACAGACTCACTAATTCCAATATTCTCTGAGAGAAGTTTCAGGTAAGAGAAAACCTTTTATTAAAAGATGGCAGCAGCAGTAATTTAAATAATGATTTAGCTTCTCTTTGATTGTACTATATAATCTAATAAATTCAACTAAAACAAGCTTAGAATAAAATAAAGTAGGACTTTTTCATTCCACAACAGTCAAAGGAGTTTCTTGACCTTCTCTGACCATTTTGACCTTTTCCCTTTAGTTTATCCCCTAACTAATATTGATAACCACATCATCAAATGTTTCAACCTCAGCAGTTATTAAGCACTTCTAGAAAAGTGATTTGAATGGAGATTGCCACTTGTCAAGGCCAGAAAGTTCAGAACTCTTTAAGTTTTGGGTATTTTTTAAGGGAAATGGGAATCCCAAAATTAATCCTTATTGGACAGAAGGAATTAAAGCTGACTTCCCTCCCTGGACAAGATCATTCTTTCCTTCTTACCCCATTAATTTTTGCTCTGGGTGTTTGGGCAGTCAGTAAATAAATGGCAGCCTGATGCTACTTCTTTCTTCATTAAAAGAAAATAATGTAAAACATTAAAATATTATGGGACAAATTCAATTACACACTCCCCTCTACCCAGCTAAATACTCTTAATGTCAAGAAAACATAACTTCTTTTCAGGGGATGGCCAATTCTGTACAAATTTGAGAGCAGGTCATGCAATGTTTGCATTTTGTTGTATGAAATTAGGTACAATTAATGATTGCTAAATCTTTCAAAATATGCCTAAGTGTGGAGAGCTCAGAAGGAATGGTTATGTAACTTTGTGCTTTTGTAATAATAATTTAAGGGGGGAAAAAAACCCCAAAACACATTGCTCTGAAGAGAATTCAGGCCTATCTGAGGGAAAAAGGAGTTTGTGCATGGCTTTTGGAAAAGGCTCGTGGTGGAAAATTCCCTGATGGTAAAAGGTTTCTACCAACTACTCAGTGTCTTTATTTAATCTCTTTGAGCAGCTAGAAAACATAAAAGTAGTTACAATAAGTATTTTAATTACTCTCTAAGCCTTATAAAATGAGGCTCCCAACTTTCCTTGAGCCAAAGAGGAAGCCCTTTAATACAAAGTGCACAAAACTTTTGAAGTCCCATTTTTTTTGGCCACATTCATTTCCATAAAGGGCTAAACAAATGTAATTAAAAATCTTGCAGCAGTTTAAGTAAACAGGCATTCCTCTTGGCTTCAGTTTGATTCAGTTTTCTGCTGAGGAAATGTCCTTTCCTTGAGATAAGATCCACAGTGGAAATACAGAATGAGAAATTCTGAAGGTCAGCTTTGAATCACATGAACTTTAGCTTAAAAAGGCAGCCCCGGCTCTAAGACACTGATTATTATTAATTCTGCTTTGTAAAATGCATGAATCCCATGTGTTAGAAGCAGAAGATCAGACAGGGAATGCTTTTGTTTTCCATGGCTGTATCCTTCAATTTTCATGGTGTCTGGACCAATAGGTCACCCTGCTTGGAACCAAGGATGACAGGGAAAGCACAAAAATGTTTACTTGATTCTCCCATTTCATTTTTGTTCCACACCACAGGGTGTTCCTCTTGTCTGAAAATGTGTGTGCAAATATTTATAGGGATGTGCATTTATGTGGGTTCATATAGATAGAGGTGTATATAAATATGAGCATATATATATATATATATATATGTAATATTAGAGGGCACTGCAGTGCATTGGGCTTTAGCCAGTGGGTGGGAATTTTCATCCTGTTTTTTCTCTCTTTGGGATATTCCTGCTCTCCTTGTGTTCTCACTGTGTAACAGGGGGAAAATGCTGTTGTGAGGGAAGGTGGTGTTTTTTTATAAATTTTCATGTCTATGGTTTTCATCACATCTCTCTCCACATGAAAGCACTTAACTGGTGCAAGAGTTGCATTGTGAAGTGAGGCCCATAAAAGAGGAATTCTCTTTGGTTCCAGACTGAAGAGCAGAAGGATGGTGGGTGCTGTGTTGACTCTGATTCAGATCCCCAGGATCATCCTGGGCTGTGGCCAGAGGTGCTCTGAACTGTGATCCATGGAAACATTTCCACAAATATTTAGGAACTGCCATTTCTTTTTTATTTCATTTCTTGCGTGCTCCGTGCTTCTGTTTCCCCAGAATCTTCCAGCATTCAATGCAGGACCTTAGTTTTGATTTTTTACACAAATTAACCCTTCAAAATGTCTTTAGAGGATGCAATGAAGTTTTCCCCACAACATTTTCAGTTTTCTTCTCTCCTATGAGTGTCTGTAACTCCTGGTATGAGGCTCTTTGGTAACACAATAAGGGTTGATTAATCTTGTTCTACATTAGGTCCTGTCTGGTCATAATTAAGTTCTAAACAATTAAGGAGTTATGAATCAGATATAATAAAGTGGTCAGGACTTGGAGAAGTCTGTTTGTGACAAGATGTCCATATTCGAATACACACAGAGAGTGCCTGCTCGTGTCTCAATATTTATACATTTATCTATATATCTATATATGCATATATATGTGTATAGATACAGGGAAATCCAAGAATCACAGAAAACATCAGCAAGGAGAAATCCTGCCTTCTTTTCCTGGTAGTTTGGTGCTTTACAAACAGATGTTCCCCACTGAAGGGAGCACAAGGGGCTGTCAAGTGATTCTTTCTGACGACCAGCGTTGCCCATGTCCTGCTCAGATTCCCCAGCACGACCCAGGACTGGCTGGTGCTGCCCCACATGGTGTGAAAGATAAATAGAACTGACTGCTCCCTCCATATGCTTGGGATTTGACTTCAAGAAATCCCTCAAGTACAAACAGAATTTCTGTAGGACAGAGGAGCAGAGTAAACCTGAAAGAGTACATTTATAAAACAGAATGCTGTGTCCCCTGTGATATTTTCTGTGAATAAATGACTTTCTTGCTCAGACAGGTGCTCGGATTCCTTTTGCCAAAGCCTGAAAGCAGATGTGAGTTGTGTGACCTCTTCATTCAATTCATGAATATCTTTATTATTAATGCTCATATCCAGGGCTAATCTGGGACTGGAAGGGATGTAGGGGGCAGGCAGAAGAATCCATTGTTCCATGGGATCCTTGCCTTTGTCACTGGAAGGGAATTTAATTCTGTTTAAAAACTGGCAAGTTCAGATGCAACAGGAAAGGGTTTCTTAAAACTCATGTTCTTTTTTATTAATTGTACACAACTGATCAACTTCCCAATATATTTTCTGTGCCATAATGTTTTGTATATTACCAACATTGCATAAAATGCAATATATTTGACTGCCCAGTTGCTGCAGGAGAATTGGAGTTTACAAAGAACTATAACATTGAGACAAGAAAAAATAATATATTGATATTTTAGTGTGCAATTTAATTGAAATGGATCATTTACTAAAAAAAAAAAAACCAATGGTAGGTAAATGGATTATGCCTCCAAAAGTTCACTTTTAAAGAAAAATGCCCCTTGAATAGGAAAATTATAAAAATTTAAACACAAAAACACCTTTGGCATCAGCAAACCCCGTTTGGAACATTCACCAGAGAAGGGAATTTGAAACCTTTTTGTCTCAGTTTGTGATTGCACTACTTTGTTTCATTTGTGATTCAAAAGGTAAGCTGTAGACTATCAGGGAAGTATTTGTTTATTTTTTTAAACTTGTTTTCTTTTTTCTAAACAGACTTCTCAATCTGTCATGTTGATTTCTCTTCTGTGGATTTATTCGGTTATTCTTTACAGTAACGTGGATTTGGAAATGTTTGTGTTAACTGCAGAACTGAAACATTTTGCCTCAGACATTCTCACCAACTTTCATAAATGGTAATTTTCTTCTCTCATCTCTTAGTGTGTGAAATAAAGCTAATGTTGTTTTTTTTCCCTTTATTTTTATTTTCTTCTAAAGGGGAGGGATCATTGATTATTAATGATGCTAAAGAGAAACAGACCCTTCAAACCTTTGTTTCCTATTTGGTCTTCCAACATTTATCACAACGCTTTTCAATCACCCACTGATTGTAATTCTTCTGAAAGCTTCAGTGTAACCCAAAAATCAATATTAACAGATGTTGTTTGCTTAAGTCTGAAAATGTTCCAGAAAAATGCTCGTCAAATGCATCCCATCTATGGTTTCATAAAGTTTCAGATTCTCACAATCAATATCAGCAGATGTTCACTACTTTTATTTTATTTTTTCCCAAGGCATTGCACAAGTGCTTCTTGCAGCATAATTTGGGAGGAAAATCGAAAGCAGAGGGTCTGTGAGAGCTTTCACAGAGTCAGAACTTGTCTTGTCAGCTCTGGAGAAACAGCCTTGTCTTCATCTCTTGTCATCAGAGACCAGGAATTAAACGGGAAAACTTGGTTTTAATTAGCGCTCAATGAATAATTGGGTAAATCAATCCATAATTTGTTCTCCACACATGTTAAATTCTCTATCAGGGTTGGATTGGCATTCATTTATCTAGGGAGAAACAGAAAGGAAACATTCCAGAGATGGAGGAGAAACTCCTTTCTGTGGGGTTTGGATGTTGTGTGGGTTAGAGTTTGTTTCCCTGCCATGAAATCTGTAATTCTGCATATTGCAAGGGCTCTGCTGGAAAAAAGGTGTTAAGAGATTCCTCAATGCCTGGAACAAAGTTATTACAAAAGGGAAACAAACCCCAGAGCATCCTCTACCCTTTAGAGGAGAGTGAGAGTGTAAATGTACATTTCCAGAATGTAAAGCACATAATGGGTGAAAATTTGAAGCTGGGCTATGGAGAGAAGGATGTGAGGTCTGCTGTGGTTTGGGATTTGCTTAGTGGGCTTGATTTCTGATCAGAATAAAGTAAATCTATCTCCAAACATTATCTAAATGAGCATGTTCTTCTCTGTGGATATGTGTAATAATTTCTGATTGCAATGAGACAATTTCCTAGAAATAACATCCACTGCAAGTTTGGAAAAGTGATCTGCACTAATTCTAAAATACAAACCTTGTCCAGTTATTCTGAATTTAATTGGTTTAGAAAATAATAACTTGTATCTCCAAAACTTCTGCCTGTCCTTTCACTGAATGTGGAAAGAGCTCCACATAAGCAAACCTCCCTACCCTGTGCCATGCTGGTAAAATAAATGACTTTGGAGCCTTCAATACTTTGATGAGCTTTTGCAGGTGCATCTGTGGCCAAGCTCAGGAATTTTCATTACATCCTTACTCAAATATTAAAATAAGCATTTTTTTAAACACTGAAATATGTGAAAGCAAATGGTTTTACAAGGCAGCACCTTTGAGCAGTCAGTCCATATTAAACATTTAGGAAACAAGAAATGTTCTCTATTTATTATTAAAAGAGGTGTCAGCACACAGGAGAACCTGGAGCAGACTCCAGCCCTGGATGGGGACGATGCTCTCCCTCAAATCTGATGTTCAGTAATTGCAGCTGAGGGGTGAGAGCAGCATCTGTGATTAAAGCAGAGAGGGTGGGAGGTTCCTGAGGAGTGTTTAAGGTACAAAACTTGATGTTGAGCAGCAGGAACACCAGGATTAACTGGGCACATGGAGGATGTGAGACTTTTTCTTTTTTTCTCTTTTTCTAAGTTTAGAAAAATAAGTTTATTAAGACTCTGCTGACTAAAAGCACCAGGAATTGATAAATTGTCATGGATTTTTGAGCCCTTATTGCAGTTCTGACTGTCACCTCTGTCATCTCTGCCTGCTTTTAGCCAGCCCCACATTCTGCAGTGCTGGTTCACTCCTAGGATAAATAGGTATAATTCCCACTGCCAGCTGCCAGGGGCTACTGTATTTCCCAATAAATGGGTATCAGCAATAGCTGAATGCAGAGTTGTTTGAATTGAGAAGGGAAAGTTTAAAATTAGCAGATATGATGAATGCTAACATATCATAAGTAATTTCTATCCAGCTCCATCAAGGACACAGCTGCTGGAGTGTGTGACACGAGAGAGAAAGTCAAGGAATGTTTACTTGGTGGAATGAAATATAGCAGGAATTTGCAGATTACATTAACTGAAATAATGTTGCATGAATACTTCTTTTTAGGGATTGTGAAATAATCAGGAAGAAACGGAATAAATATTTCACAGATAAACTCTCTCAGTGACAAGTAGAGAAAAGATTATTTTCTTTAAAACTGTGTTGAAAAGGAGAAGAAAAGTTTTGTTAAAGGCCAGCTTTGTTTAGAGAATTGATACATTAGGACTTTAAATACAGATAAGTTATAATGCATAAAAAGCAAATTTATTCTTTGATTTTCTCAATTCCATGATTGTCCTAAGGAGTTTGCCCCTGGAATGGAAGAGGTTGGAAGATTATGGTTAGGGTTCAACAGTCAGAAATGGATTGTGAAAAAACATGATGAGTTCTTGGATGAAATAATTAGTTCTAGAGCTTCATTAATGTAAAAAGGAAGCACCCAGATGTAGTGTGGAGATGGAGGGCTGGGCTGACTTGAGCATTTGTATAATTTGAATGTCTGTGTTCTGTTGTTTGATGTTTGGCAGATGATGAAAACTGTTTTCAGTAGAGGACATTTCCATGGTGGCATGAGGAACACCTGTGGAATTCCTGCTGGGATTAATCCTGACACCAGGCAAGGGAACTTTGGCAGGCTGTGAAATTCCAGAGGTACAGCATACAAATGGTACATCCCTGCTGTGTTCCCTAAAAACAGGATCCTGCTTCATCAGGGAGGATCAGCTTGGGCTGATGGGCCTTGAACTGAAGGAGTTGAAGAACTAAAACCAAAATTGGAGATTTTTTTTTAAAAGGCAGATTTCTAAACATCATCAGGGCATAATGAAATTAATAACAGTCTAAGGAATTCAGGCTGCTGCTTATTATTCTTCAATTAACTATATGACATATTAGGGAGAAGGGTAGATCTTTGAAAAGTTATTAAACAGTAAAAATAATCTGTAATCTCATTTTCTTTCCATGTGCTTACTGCTGAATAGCTCAACTCACAGGCCAGCTGCTGGGCAAAATAAGGACTCCTTTTATCAAAGAGCTTTTCCAATAGGCAAATGATAGAAAACTGTTGATCCATGATGTTCTGTTGCTCTTCCAGATACTTATTTGAAACCTTGAAACACTTCTTCATGTACATTTAGTATTTTATTTGATTTATTCAGGCAGAAAAGTTTAGTTTATTCAAATTGTGCCCTTAGAAAGGGGAAATAGAAGCTTTGTGAAATCAGCAACTACTCTGTGTGTGACTATTTTTTGCTTTTTCAGAGGAGGATTCTTGATCTTCTATACTGAAAAGACTTTTCAGATACCCTGTCAGAATTCAGTGTTCTTTTGCTGTCTTTTCCCCCCAGGACATCGTTTCTCCTCGAGGTTTGTACATATGTTCAGATGGGGGGATATTTTCAGCATGATGCCACAGCTGTGTTGCCACAGTTGCTCTGAACCACAGTTTGCTGAGGTTGTCAGCTTCAAATCATTCATTTAAACTCTCTATTCATCTCTGCCACAGGTTTCAAAATGAGCTCTATAGAGATTTTTAATTTTTTTTTTGGCTGTCTAATAGGAATGATAAAAATATGCACATGGAGGAGAGTGACCACATATTTTAAGTGTGATTCATTACAGGCTCTTGTCCAAAAAGACTTCTCACTTGCACCAGCATCTCCTTTCCTCTCAGCTGCTGCAGCTGAAACTGTGGAGGGGGGGATGCAAATTCAAGGCAAGCTTCTTATTTAGCATTTCTGCCTTGCCAAATGCATCAGAGACAGGAAATCACTCAGCTTGCCAAAATTTATCATACTGTGTCTCCAAAAGTGAAAACAGGTTTTTCATATAGCAAAGCAAATGCTGTGTTTTGCCACAGATAATATTTTGAAAGTTGGTACAAGGTATCTTTGTAGCACAGATATATTTTCTTTTCCAAACTGATTGCAGACTTCAAAGCACCGAGCTTTTTGAGATCCTCTTAAAACTAATTAATCAACTTTGCAAACTGCGTGTCTTCCTTTCAAGTAGAACCTACAATCCCTCTACCTTGGGGAATAATTTTCTTGTTTTCCTAGCATTTTCCAAATCTAATTATTGTACCTCTAAATAGGAGATTTGTTATTACACAATGTGATTAATTAGATAACATTATTTCTTTATCAGGTGAGAAATCACCACAGGATTGATGATAAGCTTATGAAATCAACAAAGGCTGTATAAGGCAAAACGCAATTACTTCTCAATTAAAAATCCATTTGACATATTTGAGAGATTAATAAACAAATTGGATTTGTTTCTAACAAAAATGATTGGATTTTTAAAAAAGTTGAATCGTATTTGACACACCTCATCTGAATCTAAAACATAAACCAAAGTATAAGCTTAGTCAGCTAGAGTTAGCAGAGACTTAATTTTTCAAATATGATCTCTAAAAGGGCTGAATTTTAGACAATATCACCTGTATGCTGGTACATTCATAATTTACCAGTTAATCACATTTAAACTCTTTGTTTGAAGCAGGGTGTTGCATTTTTACTCCTATAATCTCAAAAATATGCCTGAGATGCAAACAGTCTTTGTTACTGCCTCCACCTCTGGGACATCTGCATGTGTGGACAGAGGTCTGTGTGGCAGAGGACAGGATATTCCGATTAAAATGCAAGCATGGAAGTGTTCTCTCGTAAATGGATTGTTCCTTCTGGAAATTAGGAGTTCTCCAAGAGGTGGGAAATCATCTCTCTGCCCTCCTGAGCAGCTGTGAAACATCAGCAAGGCCCAGTGTTACGAGGCATTAAATAAATACATAAATACAAGGTATTTAAGCTGACAGCTTGAACATTAGAGCTCTTAAAAAACATCCACTAACAGATTTGATCAGGATGAACAGCAGTGCCAAAGATCCCCTCAAACATCCTCATCCTTTCCAGGATTTCCAGGGATTCTGTGAGTTCCCAAATTCCCCTGATGCTCTTGTGAGGCTGAAGTGTAGAAACAGGACTGAGCCTGTTTGCCCTTACAGAAATGAACAATGCATTTGTTCTGCCATTTAAGACTTATTAATTCCAAACTAAACTGATATTTTCCCGTGCTGCAGGAGCCAAACTCCTTGCTGCAGAACCTGAATGTATTTCCCTCATATTTTAGCAGGTTTGAACCTTTCCTGCCCCCATGCCTTGTGCCCTTTCCAGGACAGCTAATTCTCCCAGCAAGGTGAATTCTCTGGCTCGTGAGGAGAGCTCTGATGAGCGTTGTGATGTCCTGGCCTAATGAGAACATGTTTTGCACAGGAAACTTGTTCTGATTTTTCTCCTATTAACGCAACTCCAGGGCGCGAGGGAAGCGTCTGAAACTGTCGGATTTCCAATCAAAGGAGACCTTTCCTGGCGTTCAGGGATTATCTGGAGATCCACAGGGATGATTCCCTGGCAGAGCTCCAGTTCCCAAGCATCTGATCCCTCACTTTCCGTGTCTCCTTTTGAGAGCTGATTTTCCTTTTCAATCCTCAGAGATCAAGCAGGCTTTAAAACAAGAAAAGACATGATTTCATTATTTTGGATTCATAAACTCAGAATAGCTTCTCCCAGGCTTTGGCTTTAAAGGATGGCAAAAGGACTTTAATCAAAATGTCGAAATCGGAGTGTGGGGAGAAAAAAATTAGCTGGTAGCATTTCAACCTAAATTTTAATCTTAATTGATCTTACAAATACTGTACAACAGAAATGTGGTGATATTTGTTTCCAGTGATTTCTCTAGGGTGGGTACTATGTGCAATTATTGAATTTCTTTGGTTAAATATTTTTTATTAGAGTAAAAATGAAGATATGAGCGGAAAAAAACTATTAAGAAGTTTCTATCAGCTTTCTAAAATTATTCTAGATGAAGAGATTTTTACTCTTGTGAGAATCCAAATAGCCTGATGCTTTTAAGCAAATACAATTTTAAAAGTGTTGAAAACCAAAATAAAGAAAAACTTTGTTTAGGGGCAGGTATTTACTATTTTATTATATACTTCATAATAATATTAAGGACAACTTCAGTGAATCCTATACTGACTGGCTGATGTGGGAATGTGTATAACTCCTTCTGTGTTACTTAGCTGTAATATCAATAATCTTTCATTTTCTGTCTTTGGGCAGTATTAAATATTTTATCTAATGAGTTTCAAATGCAGGTGAGCAGTGGAATCATCCCTAATTAAAAGCTGAAACAGGATTCTTTTCAAAGTTTTAACTCCTAATGCAGGTTTAGGAATCCTGATTGAGTAGCACCTGATCTTCATTCCTAAATCCTAATTTTATCTTCAAATGGAGAAAATTTTCATGTCTTTGCATATTTCTTCCTTCAAGTGTTCAGGCTTTCCCACAGGAACCTGCTTGTGGTTTGCATCTGTTTTTAAATTCTTACCTTACTTCCCCCTCTTCCATCAAAGGTGGGTGACAAGAATCCTACAAGAGTGGAGTGGAAATGATTTATGCATCAGCGTGGCAGGAGAATATCTCCAATACATAGAATTTAACTTATTTTGGAGAATGGGAATTTTATCTAAATTTTAAAATGTACTATCTGATCTTTGAGATTAAAACAAAAATCCTCCTTCAGTCATCCAGCTCTCAGCATGTGACATCAGAAAGCATTTTGGTTCATTTGAGGTTTTTATGTAGGATGAGAGCTACACATTGTCCCTGTCTGCCCACAGTTAATATTCCTATTGCTCATAGCGTGCCCAGTGCTGTGTCATATTTCTTCCCTCTATTGTACAATGGGTGTTTGAATTTGGTCCTGCATTCCACTTGGAACTTATTTCTCTGGAAATGACAGAAAGCCTGGGACTCTGATTGCTGCTGCAGTTTTCGTTGGCTGTTTGATAAATGGCAAAGTGTGTGAGTGCTCTGGGATTTGGTTTCATTTCAGTTTACTAAAGGCCTAACACAAAACCTGTGGAGGCAACAGAAAAGCTTTTGTCTTTGGATTGGGCCCTAAAGAATTGCCAATGTCTGTCGAAAAACCATGTTGTACCTTACAAATGAAAAGATCAGTCATGATTTCTAACAGAGCTCAGCAGCACCTCGATTAAAATAAAACAATCTGGCATTTTCTATTAAAAATAAGATTTTTCCTTTTGAAAATTCATAAGGAAATACAGACTGCAAACTTTTCATATGAGCTAATCACTTTTTTTTTTTTTTTTTTTTGGTAGCCTTAATGGTGTGAAGCTCTGCATCTTTGCTCCTCCAGCCTCAGCAAATGAATACCTCGAGGGACAGAAATTTCATATATTTCTTTTCCCCCAAGGTTAGCCATTCTGCTGACTGCATGGCAGTCTCTCTAACCCATCCTATCAATTGCTCAAGTGTGAATGCTTTGTAATATGTTTTATATCTGGAAGGTTGAAGTTTTCTTCTCCTACTGGGAGTTTCATATTTTGATTAAACAGTCTGAGTTTCTTCCTTTATTTTTTTTTCCTTTTGGCTTCCTAGGAATTCCTAAAAAAATTATCTTGTTGCACAAATAGTTTGAAACTTTATAGTTACTTGTGTAGAATTTGCACTGTAAAACAGCAGAACTACCCTTCAATTTGAATTACCTTCCACATCAGTAATGGCAGACTACAAGTTTTTGCTGCAGTACATATCTTACCCAAATATGTATTTTAAACTATTAGCTCCTCTAAAGGCTTTGTTCTTCTAAATATGTTAATTTATTTATATTACATGTGCACTGTGGTGCTGTTTAAACCTCTTCTTGGGCAGCAGCAATCGAAGTCTAGAGAAAATTGTCTGTAATTTAGAGGTCCTGTGTTATAATTGCACAAAAGCAGATCTGGGGAACCTGGTTTATTCTGATTTATTCACAGCAGAAAGAGGGCTCTTGGTCTGCCTGAGGACACAGTTCTGCAGGTGCACTGCAATGAGAACATGAATTAATGAGACACCAGACAGACTTCTCCAGCCAGCAGGACCAACCTGATTCCCTCTGCTCTCTTAGGCAGGGGCCAGAGTTTGGCGAGGATTCAGCGCTGCTCAAATGCTTCCCAGCCCTGTCATCTCAGGAGCTGCAGGAGCTCCCATTTCTGGTTCCTGGCTCCGTTTGTGGTGCCTCAAAGAGCCCAGGTTCGTGCTCAGGAGAGCTCCCAGAGGTTTCTGGGCTGGAAATGCTTTGTGGCTGAGAGTGCCCGCAGGGAAGGGCTGTGTGTGCCCAGCCTGGCTCCCTCTCCTCATCCTTTGGGGCTGCTTGTGCAGAAAGGACAGAGCTCAGGGAACTGGGCTCTCCCTCTGCCAGAGGTGGTTTTTATTGCTTTTGTTTATCTGTGTGAAGATGGGAAGAAGAAGGAAGGTAGGAATGGCCATAAAGCTAAATTCACTTTCTGGGACTTGTTTGCCTCTTGGATTTTGAGTACCCTCAAGGGTTTATCTGTGGGCACTAATTCAGGAGGAACTTTCCACGAGCTTGTCTGCCCAGAGTGCCCAAAGCCTGCTCAGAGAGGTGGGCACAGGAGCAAGGAGGTGCCTGGAGCCAGCCAGCCTTGCCCAGGTGGTGACTGGGAGAGAGGAGAGCCTGTAGCACAGCACTGGAGATGTTTATTCCCTGCCCCAGATGTTCTTGTTTCCCCTGCCCCAGATGTTCTTGCTTCCCCCTGCCTCCAGATGTTCTTTTTTTCACTGCCCCCATGTGTTTTTTCCCCCCTTCCCCCAGGTATTTTTTTCCCTGGCCCAGGTGTTTATTGAAAAGGTTTGTGCATGAAACACAGACTTTGGATCAAAGCTGCTGAACTTAATGAACCTGATGAGGGGTTCATTAATGAAACTGGGCAAACCCCTCTGTTAACCTTCCTCTTTTGGTATTGTCAAATAGAGATCAGGCTGAAATGTGGGGTTCTTTAAAGACTGGAAGGACTGTGGAAAGTGAAATACTTCACTTATTGACTAAAGGAAAATTATTTGTGAATTTATGTAGAGGCTGAAAAATAAAATGGGTGTTGTGACTTTGAGTGACTCTTCCACTTACTACCCCCAAAAATCAGTTTAAATTAACAAAATCATCCACTAGAAATGCATCTCTTTCAGTCCTTTGTCTGGCAGTGGGCAGTTCTTTGCATTTCAGAATAAATATACTATATAGCACAAAAAATAACTCTTATGGGAATCTCTTGTAGTCAGTGACTGATGGTTTACATCTTTTGGCAGGAGTTTATATCAATTTACACAATTGCAGTTCATTCCATTAAGATTTTCTATCCCATTTGAACACGTGTACTTTTATTTCTGGCTGGTCTTACACAGGATCATATGGCAATTAGTTCCACAGGAAAACTGATGTAAGATGGAAAGAAAAAAAATAAATAATTTGTTTTATATTTTAATCAGTCTTATTTAATGTCTTCTTAGCCTTGCAATCAGAAAAAAAAAAAAAAGAGAAACAGAAGAACCTGAATTGCCTTTTTATATTCTTTTTTTTAAAATTTCCATGACATTGTGATCTGTTCCATACCAAAGGTATCATGAAGAGCATCCTCTCTGCTTTTCACATGTTTTGGGGGTGTTTTTGGTATTAATTGTATTTTTTAAATGCTGTGTAATTTAGAATTAGATGTGAGACATAAGGAAGTTGTATTCCATGGAGCAACAGCCAAATGTCTCCTTTCACTGGTGTGACTGAGAGCAGAAAGACACAATTCCTGAAACACAAATAAGCTTTTTACTTTGCTTTCGTGAAGAAAGCAGATGTTAATTTTAGCAAAGAGGACTATTAGTTTCATATTTAGTGCTGCAGAAAGTATTGTGGTTTTTAAGGACAGTACCATTTGTAAAGAATGGAAATGTGCACTCTGGAGTGATTAAATCCACTCATTTATAACTTCTGCCACATTAAAGGAGCTGAATATAAATTGATTGGATTAAGCAAATATAATGTTACATTCTTTTCAAATATGTTATGCATATGTAATTAAAAACAGATTTTATACATTTACAGTGTTTAAAATATAGATTTGATTTAAATACTTTTTGCATTCAGAATGGTGCACATGCTGTAATGAGTATCTTGAGGGGAAGAAATCTGAGTGCTGAGGCTGAGTATATATTTTAATATAAAGTGAGATGTGTATGGGGTGAAGTGAGATCTGTGCTTGCAGGTGAGAGCTATTCATCCCAGAAATATGAATCCCAAACACAATTCTTTCAGTGGTCACAAAATTTCTGCTGAGAGGACAAAATGGCTTCTATTTTCACAGAGGTGCTGAAGTTAAAAGTGATCAGGATGCAGGCCTGTGCTTTGCTGGGAACATTTCCCACGTTGGGTCTGCCTCAGGTGACACAACACGAGCTCTGTGTTTAACCAGGACACTGCTCCTGGAGCTGGCCATGGGCTCCAGAACCGGCTGGAGAACCCACTGGAGA
>NC_031772.1:3177190-3212981 GCF_001522545.3 Parus major
CTGGAGAACCGGCTGGAGAACCTGCTGGAGAACCCACTGGAGAACCCACTGGAGAACCCACTGGAGAACCCGCTGGAGAACCTGCTGGAGAACCCACTGGAGAACCCACTGGAGAACCTGTTGGAGAACCCACTGGAGAACCCACTGGAGAACCCACTGGAGAACCGGCTGGAGAACCTGCTGGAGAACCCACTGGAGAACCTGCTGGAGAACCGGCTCCAGAACCGGCTGGAGAACCCGATCTAGAACCCACTCTAGAACCTGATCTAGAACCGATCTAGAACCGCTCTAGAACCTGATCTAGAACCGCTCTAGAACCCGATCTAGAACGTGATCTAGAACCGCTCTAGAACCCGATCTAGAACCCACTCTAGAACCTGATCTAGAACCCACTCTAGAACCTGACCTAGAACCGATCTAGAACCGCTCTAGAACCCGATCTAGGACGTGATCTAGAACCGCTCTAGAACGTGATCTAGAACCTGATCTAGAACCGCTCTAGAACCCAGTCTAGAACCGCTCTAGAACCCGATCTAGAACCTGCTCTAGAACCCAGTCTAGAACTGCTCTAGAATCCGATCTAGAACCCGATCTAGAGCCTGTTCCAGAACCTGCTCCAGGACCTGGCAAAGAGCTCCCAGCTGTGGGTTCTGCAGGCTGGGTGTTGCACCAGTCCTGTTCCTCAGGGCAAAGGAAAATAACCGGACAAACCTTGCACAAACCTTTTTCTGTGAGTGCAGAGATGTGATCTGGAGTTCCCACATCGCTGGTTTTGGAGGTGACACGGTGAGAGGCCCTGCAGAGAATTATCAGCTCTGGGAAATAACTCACAATGAATTATCAACTCACGAGCATCCAAGGTTCCATCCTCTGCAGCTGATGGGAGTGCAGGAATCCCAGCTGGAAGTGAAGATCATGACCAGGACAGTGAGAAATGAGACTCGGGGCTGGCTTGGTTTTTATCGTCGTTTTGCTTCCTTAATCTCAGAGCAGGCTGTGGTGTTTCCTTCACACAACTTCTCACCTTCTGAGTTTACAGCCTGGCAGGATAAATCAGATGACCTTTAAAAAGCAAAAAGCTGTTCTCCAAGCATCTCAGACTGAAGGCTCTTGGACTCAAGCTCTGCAGTGAAATCAATTTTCTTGCTATTAAACCACTGATACATTTACAGTGTGGGCTACTTACCTTGCTCAGGATTATCTGACCTCACCAATGCTTGAGCCCAGCTCTTGAAACCACTCCTTTGACTCTCCCAAATGTGGATAAATCCAGCAAAGGCCTTATCTGGCTCCAGCTGGCCCAGCTCTCCAGTCACACTTCACCCTGAGAGCTGATCTGCCCCAGGAGCTGAAATCATCTCTGAAATGCCATCAAAAGAGCCTCAGGAGTGTACAGGGATTTAAGAGCAAAATGTTTGGCCAGGAGGGAAGTGGGATGCAGATGCTTAGCTAGTACTTTTTAGGAAGTTAGCAGGTTAGGTTCAGCTAGTTCTGTGGGAAGAGATGGAGAACTTGGCAGCAAACCTGGTTTTATTTTTTTCCATGGCATGTGAAGGGAATGTCAGCATTCTGCACACACGTTGGTGTGAAGATGCTGATCTTTCTGATGCATAGAGAACATAGGATTTTTAATGAATATTTGGTGGTAAAGGGAAAAAAACCCCAAAGAAATGCATCAGAAAGTGCTCAGATAAACAACCCCGTGCTGTTGCTGTTTGTGCAGTGTCTGACAGAGGGGCGGTACATTCATTTTTATGTTTTTTCCTCAGGACCACACTGTTTTGCCATCTTGCTGAGGACTTGTGCAGTCATAAACCATCTGCAAGGTTGCCTGAGATCAACCCCTTGTGAAAGCCAGGTAGCACAGCAGGAAAATTATCACATTGCTCTGGGGCCCTGCGGAGTCTCAATCCCTGAGCTTCTTGAGGGCAAAGCTCCTTAATGAAATCACAATATTTGGATGGCACAGTCCCCAGGATATGTAAACACGCTGCCTAAACAGCTGTTAAATAATTGTCAATGTTTATTCGGGCTCTCAATCAGGGAGAGGTAGATTTTAACACACTTTATGGTGCAAGGCTCTGTAAAGAACAAAGTTAATCCTTCTGATGTGGAAGTATTTCAGAGCTGCAGTGCTCTGGTTTTGAAGTCATTGTTTACTCTGTGCTGGGACAGTGATTTCCATCCATTTGCACCCTACATTGTTTAGAACTTTTGCTCTAATGCTGGATTTAGATGATGATTAGGTATATTCAGAGAAATCCATGAAGCTGTGAGCTTTCAACAGACGGCACGATCAAGCCTGAAGTCTCAGCACAGTGATCTCTAACAAGGCTTGCTTGAACCAGCTGGTGTCCAAAACTCCATGCAAGAGTTTGCTCTTGTTTGAGTGCCATGTCCCAGCGTGTAATGTGAATATTTGCTGTCATACATCTGTACAGTTGTCTGCTGCTGGATGCCTAAGGTTAGACTGGATGCTCCACACAGAGCATAATTTATTTTCAGACACAAAGATGTTCCAAGTGGCAGAGCATGAAGTTAGGAGCAATGTGTGAATCCACTAAAAGGAAAACAGTTTTCAGGTAAGAATTGTGTGTTTATATCTCTTCGGTTTTGCACTTTTTATTCAGGATTTGTAAAGTGAAAATAAAGGGGGAAAAAACCCCAACACATCCCTGCATCTTGTGAGTAATTAATTTAGAAGTGGAAGATCTAATTTCCACAGTAATATCACTTATATAATCACTATTTATCTTGAAGTTTTGCACCGGTACAAAAATTAAAGGTTTAGTTTTACTTTATGCTTTGATGTGCACATGAAGTTTTCATTAAGAGCTTTACAGGAACACAGGAAGATAAGACCATGCTTTCATTCTTAAGATCCAAAAGGGTAAATAGAATATGAAAACTGTTCCTGGATATATGATCTAAATGTATGCAGTGTGATTGCTCTTTTCTAAATATTAACTGTCTGACTTGGTGCTTTGCTCTGTGGCATCGTGACAGCAGGAGAGCTGATGTGATATAAATGGTGCCAATCTCTGCACTGTTGGCATGAGCATCTGTCTCCTTGGCAGACTCCAAAGGCAGCTCCTGGCAGCTTTGGAGTTGCCTCTAGGTCTATCATATGGTTAAGCTTCTGACTTTTCCTCTTTAGCTGAAGTCCACTCCATCTGGAACCTATTTAATTCCCTTTCACCTTTGATTCTGGAGAAATGCTGGTGGAAACACTGCAAATTCTGACTTTGAGTGTTTGTGGGTTACACCTCTGCTGAGATATGAAACAAACTCTTGGTGTTATGCACTAGAGCTAAAATCTGAAAGTGGAAGAAACCAAAAGCAGTGCTTCATATAAAACTATCAAGGAAGATACAATTTCTTCTTTTGTTTTGTTTGGGGGTGCTGCTGGGTTTTTTTATGGTCTGCTGTAGTGGTGTCCTACCTCTCAGTGCTGCCTGGGCTCCTGGAAACTGGGCTCTGACCTCCCTGGACAGCATCAAGGGGTGGGAGAAAGGTAAAAAGCTGGCCTGAGAGAGTTGTGGGTTTAGCCAGGTGGTTGTCACAGATCAAAGCAGAAAGGCACCCAAAGATTCATCCAATTTAGCAAATGGTTTGATTCAACCATGAGCACTCAGCCTTTCATGTTCTGATGCAGATCAGGACCATATCACACTACATCCCACGAAACTGAATTAATCTCCTCCTCCTCGCTTCTTGGACCAGTTTCTTTGGTCTGAAGACCAAGTGTGAACTGTTTTCTCTTGCAGCTGTGGTAGGATTCTTGTTCCCTCACAATCTTGTGCCAACATCAGTGTGTAGGACATGGAAAGGGTGATCACCAGTGCAATGTTTCATGCTCACAGCCACTAAAATGCACCACCTTTTGTCAGGAGTGCAAAACCACCACGAAGAACAAAGTCATGTGCATTGGAGAAAACAAAGCCAGTGGAGGATGGGAAGAAACAGCTCCTGTGCAGCAGAAGCAGACAGCTTGTTCACTCCTCCTCTGGATCCCAGCACACTTCTCAGGGTCTCTGTGACATCTGGCTGACTTGCTTCAGTTTCTCTTCCCTCTTTCTCTCCCACCAGGAGAAGGCTGTACGTGCTGCTCCATCCTGCCATGCCAATTACAGCGAGGGGATAATGACACTGACTCCATTCCAGTGCTGGCTAGGCTGAGAGCCCATTAGACAGATGGGCAGAACATGGGAAAGACTTGACTGTAACTTTGAGAAAAGCCAGAAACTTATTTTTGCTTCTTGCCTGGGTGTAGCATAGACTTTCACATGGATTTTGTAAGGTAGACTCAGATCTTAACCAAAATTCCAGTTACCACCTCTTTTTCTGACTTGTCTGATGGATCCTGTCTCCTCTGTCTGTGAGAATGACTTATGGAAACAAAGGGAAAACATTCTTGGGAGCTCCTGTGTTGATGATTCTTATCTGAAGTTCTCCATTGTGTCCTCCTGGACACACACAGTGCATATGCATGCTCGGACACCAATTTTCTCAGCACAGCTTGAGCCTCACTGGATTCTGTTGGCCTCTGAGTATCATTCAAATTGGTCCAAGCAATCCCTGAACCTGACACCAATTTGTCTGCCAAAGTCACCTGTTCAATAAGTAATGTTACCAACCAGGTAATGTCCCTTTAATATTCACATCAGACTTCACTCTCATTTTTATCTCTGGTTTGAGCAGTCACTTGCAAAGCCAGCGAGCTTGGACAGCTCATTTTGAAGAGAGCAGCGCTGGGTGCCAGGCTGTCACACAATGTGTTGTTTGCCCTCCCCTGCTGCATATCAGGGAGCTGAGATGCTTCTGAGGCTTCTGAGAGGGAGATGGCTGAGGAAAGACACTGATTTGGGGGCTGGTATTTGACAGACAAGAATAAAGATTGTTACAGGTATAAAAATGAGCAAGGAACCAAACTGGTCAGAAACAGTCACAGGTGACTCACTGGGACATGAAGGAATCCAGTGAGGATGGGTTAGTTTTGAGTCTTCCCTTGCTTTCCTTGTGGCTTTCAAAGCATCCTGATTCCTCCTCTAAATCAGTTCTGACCATCTCGATACTTGGAAGTGAAAAACTTTTTCTTACACTAAACTGGGCATAGCATCCTATTTACTTGTTAATGGAGCTGCCAGATTATATAACTGCCAGATCATGCAACTCCTACACAAATTCCCAAGAGAAACAGGATTAACTGAGGCTTTGCAGACCACAAGTGGCAAAGGCACAACAGAAAATTTAATCCATAGCCTTTAGTGTCTGCATTGCTGTCTTGTGTTTCAAACTGAGAAAGAGGAGGTTTAGATTAGATTTAGGAAAGAACAATCCTGCCCTGTGAGGGTGGTGAGGCCCTGGCACAGGCTGCCAGAGAAGCTGTGGCTGTCCCATCCCTAAAAGTGCCCAAGGCCAGGCTGGATGGGGCTCTGATCATCCTGGGACAGTGGAAGGTGGTTGGAATGAGTTGGGCTCTCAGGTCCCTTCAAACACAGACCATTCTGGGATTCTGTGACTGTAAGAAGGGCTTAGAGAACTAGAATATCTTTAAAGACGTCATATAAATTATCTGCTGCTTGGTAGATTATTGTAAGATCAGAGGACTTACTTTTACAAAGGAATGCAGGAGTACCCATGAAAACACAAAGCCTGTTTATATAAAACAGATATTTAAGAAGAGAAAAATATTTCAAGGAACCTAACAAATATTGTTGGAATACGGATGATTCTCATATTCTCATCCTGGGAATCCTTTGGTGCAGATCTGTCACTTTTTTCTTGATGGATGTATTTTGTTAAAGGCATCTTGTGGTAATAGATGCTGTAAGTGCAGCCTGCTGCACAATACCAAGGGCCATCTCAGAATAATAGAATGTTTAGAGTTTGAATCCATCTGTCACAAGAAAAGACTACCTTGGATGTGTGAATCAAATAAATGTCTGTGTACAACTCTAAAACTGATAGAAACTTCATTTCTTTTGTGCTTTAAAGGAGATCAGGATAACTTTCAGTCTAACTTCACCGAAACAACCCTAGTCTTAAACTTCATGTCACCAAAGTCAGGAGTGAAAGAGCACTTCATGCCTGCACTTTCTTGGTATATTTATGATTGATTTAAGATTATTTTTTTTTTGGGGGGGTGGCTGGGCAAATGAAACAAAACCCCAAACCAACAGGAAAAAAACCTACAAAAACACCACACATGAAATATGAAACCAGGTTTTTTTATTATACAAAAAATATTTATTTTATGTGTCAAGGGAATAAGTCAATTTGTGCTAAATAGGAAAGAACAGGAAAAAGGCCTGAAGATGCAAATTTTAATTTTTCTACAATATGTGCCCCTGGTCATTTCTATCAAACAGCAAAGAAATGTTAATGGCTCATGCTCTCCAGTTTAGAGCTATTTGTCAATATTCATCTTTTGCCATTTTGCTGGTGTTCTAAGGCAACAAATTTAGAATGTTCAAGCCCTGCAGTTGTCAAGGCTCAGTTCAGGAATGTCGTGGTGTTGCCTGTCTTGGAAAACTCCAGGAAAATTCTTTCCCCCTCTAGAAGTCAATGGAGGATGTCTCCAGTCTGAGTTGAGAATATAAACAAGTTTGTTGCTTGATCTTGCTTGTTCTCACTTTTTTTTAAAAACTTATTTTGGGGGGAGGGAAGTGGAACAAAAAAAATGACAAGGGCTCTTTTTTCATGCCAATTGAGAATGAGAGGGTAAAACGTATTTTCCTGGGAAATAAAATCTTGAAGCTTAACATAGGTTTTCCTTCGGCAAACTTGCTAATGATCTGTTTTGAACACATTTAGAAAAAGCAGCTTCCCAGTAGGAGACATTTATATTAGAAGACAGTTTCAATTTTTTGAAGTGTTTGATGAGGGAGAACAGCATATATGAGGAAAGGAATAAAATCTGAGTGTTGCCTCTCTCTTTTAAATGTTTATACAAACAGCAAAGATCCCACCAAGCCACTGCTCCTTTTCAGGTGCTCATAATGCCCAGTTTTGCTTTCATGTTTCACAGGGCTTGTGTGGGACTGTGCAGACACTGGATTCTGGAGATAGAAACAGAATTCCTGATTTTATATGCCACAGTAGCCTCACATCACTGTAGAGCAGGGCCAATAATGAGCTCTACACTCAAAATACAAGAAATCAATTGGTGTACTTCTTCCTTTTGAAATTATTTTGGTTTCCCTTGAATTAGCAAACTTTTTCCATAGTAATTTCTCTAATCATCACTCTGAGTTTTTTTTGGGAACCCTTTCAAAGGTGGAAGAACCATAGGTATAAAATCCATTTGTGTCTTTGGAACTTTTATTTCCTTAGTTTTAAGATAAGTGAATATCTCAGTGCCTAACCAGGTCTGTGCTCTAAAAATTAGGGTAGAAATTAGAGTGATAAAGAAAAAAATGAAAGAAAATGAGGAGTTTGAAGGGGGATAAAGAAAGTATACCAGCATGTGGGAAGATTGTAAGTGGAATGTATGGCAATGAACTTTGAGCTAAGACTAAGAGGAAAGCTTGACAAGTTCTCCAAGGGGGGTGTTTAGAGATTACTGAATAAATTTCCTCCATGAAAAACCTGTTCAAGCTCTCAAAAAACAAATTCTTAATGAGCCAGACACTCTGGGCAGTGACTAAAGCCCTGCAAACTCCCTGTCCCAAACTCTGAGCCCCCAAACCCTGCTCTCTATCTAGCTCACTCATCACCTTGGGACATCCTAAGCTGTAAAACCAACCTTAGAGGGAGGAAAAAGAAGGGAAAACTGGGAAAAGTTTGCAGGAGGTGCTGAGCTCTCTCTGGACCTTTTATCTCCATTAGGATAAGACTCAAAGTACTTTAAAATACTTATTAAAAATACTTTCCCTACTTAGCAATGCATCCTCCAGAACCAGCTGGTGTCTCTAACACTGAACTGGTTTCCTCCATTGTAAAGTGAATTGTGAATTCCTTATTCATCTGTGTAAGAATAGGTACAATTCACAGCCAAAAAGCTCAGCTACCTTAGTATTATATATAGAACATATAGAACATGGTAAATTTCATATAGAACATGAAAAAACCCTGCACAGGTTCATCCATATGGGCAAAATTGAGTTTATCTAAGGGAGACGAGTCTGCTCAGGTCACTCACTATCCTAAGGATCTCTCACCTAAAATACTAATGTCAATATAATGGATTAGGACAGCTGTGTCAAATCCAATCACTCATTTAGCTTAGATTCAGTTTCCTTGATGGCTGGAGAACCAACAGGGAACAGAAACTTGATATGATAATGAAAATAAGTTTTGATATAAGGAGCAAACGAATAAATCACCAAAACATCATTTTGTGACTGGCTGGCACAGAGGGCTGTGAGTGGCTTGGTGGCCAGCTTGACATCTTTTTGGTTATTAAACTTATATGGAAATTAGAACAGAAATCTTACAGACAGGAACTGTAGAATTACTGACAGAGCAGATATTTGGGGTTATAAACCAAGAAACAGTGATGTTACCAGAGGAATTAAAGACCAGTGGCCAGGCAGGACAGGGACAATGATGTGGTGTCACCTTTTTTTGAGCCATGGAGGGAACCAGCTGAGCAGGGAAAGTATGAAAAGGCCTCCCAAACTTCACACCTTTGTGATCTCAGGTTTTGACTAAGCAGTTTTTGTTGCTGCATATTTATTACTTCATTCCTTTGATTCCAAGAATTGCTGGAGGTTCTTGCTGCTTGCATGGCACTCTCCCAGCCAGGTAGAAGTTGGGAAAAGAAGATTACTGAGAAAACGAGCATTAGAAATAGGACTTCAAAAAAGATTACTGGCAAAATGAGCATGTTTCATTTCAAATCATTTTGCAATTTACTTTAACCTGCAAAATAGTATTGCTTTAAAGTTTAACAAAAAAGAACAAAAGTTTAGACTATATTATTTTTTGGTTTAAGTCCAAAGAGAAATTAGGGTTGGACCCAAATCCCACTACGTGAGATTTTGTTTTGATTCTCTTAATCAAAATGGGTGAAAAATATTTCACTTTCATGGCAGAATTGTTTTTCTTGGACACAGTTCTCAATAAAATTCAAGATATATTTGATTATATTTACCATATGTACCTGTCCCAGTAGGAAATTCAGGAAAAATGCCTTTTTCTTGGAAATGCTCTGAAAATAAAAGGAGGATCAGCCTGACAGAGAAGTCACCTGCTCACAACCAGTGCTTTTAGGGGCTCCTTTCCTGCCTTGTTATGAATGAATGCCTTGTTAAATTTTTGTATTTTTCTGTTTGATATCTAGTTAGTAGCAAGAAATAGTATGGAGAGAATTAAAACCTTTGGTTCTTTCAATTGTTTTCTTGGCTCTTATATCTTCAGATTTTCCTTAACAGTAAAAATAAGAGAACAGACAGATGTACCATGGAAGTTCTGTCTTCTGTCTTATAAACTGAGAACAAATAAAGCACTTAAAAATCTGTCAATTTTAAAATAATAGACAACATAAATATTCTGATAAGCAAGTTAACAACTACCTTATCCAGTACAGTTACATGGCAAAAAAAAATGTTCATGTAAAATATATTTTATTAAAGATAAATAAAACCAAATCTGCTAAAGTATTAGGACTTTTGTGTTAGAATTTACACTTTAATAGCATCTCCCTTCCTTCAACTCAGGCAATCTTTTGTATGGACTGAGCACCAAACTCCTTAATTCTCTTCCTTTGTCCCACTTTGACAGGAGGAATGGTTGCAAAATTGACTCTTCCAAGGGAGAAATAAAGGCTGGGGTTTCTTTGTTTGGTTTGAAACCTTTTAGTGCCAAGCTAAACGTACACGAAGCAGAGGGAAGAGAACAAAGCAGGTGAGAGTAGTTTCTGTTTCAGCTGTTACATCCTACAACATCCTACAAAAGAACCCTCTGCTGAGGTGGGAAGGGTGGAAATTCATCCTTTTAGGCTCTCACTCCACCTTGCCTCAGGTGATTTGGTCTGTTTGAAAAGGTCTGTTTGGCCTTCCTGGTAAGGAATTCACAGAGGATTTGTGAGAGCTGCTCTGCTCAGCCTTTAGACCTGAGCAAAGAGGGAGGAGTAGAAAACCATGGAGGAAAGATGTGGTGTAGAGAGAAGAGACTGACAAAACAGGGGTTTATTCCACCTGTTGTTTAGAAAGACTGAGCAGTTAGAAATGTTGCTTGGACATTTCTGTGAAAGCATTTCTAAGAATCACATAAGAAATAGAGCAGTAAATTCCAGAGTCACAAGATGATCATATGCTCTGTTAAATGTTAAAGCCCATTCCTTCTCCTCCTCCTGGGTGGAAAGAACAACAAGGAGAGGCAGAAGAATATCCCCATGGGTTTGTGGCTCACATGTTTTGGGTCACTGAAATCCAGCTCCTCACTCCTTGTTTTTACACGTTGCAATTTTAAGTCCTCTGATGGCCATGGCAGATGGATTTGTGTATGTTATCTAGGACAAACTATCTAGGACAATTTAGAATACAGACTTGCACTAAAAAAATCCCAGACTATTTCACTGGAAACAGATGTCATTAGTCTTTAACCCAGTCAATTAAAATTTCCCCTAAAATGATCACATTACATCAATGAAACCATTCTATGGAAATCTAGATTTCTGAGCATATTTGTGCTCCAAATCCTGTTATACAGGTGTGTGTAGGGGGAGGGTCCATCAAATTAAATTTCTAACATTAAAAATGCACTAAGAAAAGGTAAACAGGGATGAAATCTTGTGTGTATAATATACACATTTGTAGCAGAGAGGAAGAGAGTTATGGAGATGGATTGGCTGGATGAAATGCTACTCTTTACAAAATCACCTACAAATATGATAGAAAACTCCAAAGCAGAAGAAAAATAAAACAAATGTCCAATTGTTAAATGCTGTCATGAACCAAAATTGTCAGAATTATCAGGGAGGATGACACTCATCCCCTTCTCAGTTTTCTGTAAGCAGGTTAGGAATTTTGGCTTGGGAAAAGGAAAGTGGAGATGATTCCCAGCTTGTAAATTTAAATTCCTCCTGTTAGCAGTGGAGAAGGAGCTGTGAGCAGGAGCCTGGGGTCACTCTCACTCTGAGAGCACAGCTCCCATGAAATCCTGCAGAAATCCTGGAGAATCTCTGCAGTGCCACGGAAACAGAGGCAGAGCAGAGGGCAGAACGTGTGTGATAAAAAACTTCTTTGTTTAAAATTCTTCCATGGTGAGGGATGAATGGGTTTTGGACTGGAAAAGCAGCGAGTCCAGTAATTTGTATCATCTCTGCAATATGTATGGTGCAGCTTTGAACGTTCCTAATGTGCCACAGATGGGCTGGTTGGGCAGCAGGACTGCCAAAAGTGAATGTATGAAATTAATCTCTTTTTCACTCTATCACACCATCTGTTGCCAGTTCATTGCGTCTGTTAATAATAACAAGTAATTAATAATAATTTCAATAATTTAATTAATAAGTTTCTGATTGATTTGAAACCTTTTTTATTGGGGTTTACTGGTTTAGTCTTGAGTTCTTTTTGTCTGAGTAGGTCACAAAAAGCAAGTTTGTTTTCTTAATGGCCAAGCATGTAAGTTAATTGTGTGTCTACTCTTAATGCTGATTTATAAGTTCTAACAAAATAGAAAGTCACTTATCAGTGAGGCTGAAGAACTTTAGAACTTGGCTGGATTTTGGTTATAATGAGCACACATGTAAATATCAGGTATAACCTGGCTGCAGGAAGGTGGTGATCTCTAATTATTGTTATGCTGCTCTGTCAGAGAATAAAAATATATTTAACTTGGAAGAGATAAAACTTTCCTTCAGTTTATTCTCTTTCCACAGCATTCTTCTCCCACAAATATATGTTACTCATTTCTTTTTTACTGGATGCATTATGCCCTTTACAATGTTTTTTGATTATTACCATATAACTCCTCACTTTCTCTTTACAAATCATTGCTCAAAAAATTTCTGATACCATAATTTTGTATTGGTCCTACAAGTTTTAAGCATCTAAAATAATTTATTATGGGCAATAACTGCAGTTTTTTCATCTTCTCCTTATAAGTGTGTTTTCAAACTTAATTAAGCATAGCCATATTTATAACAGGATGAAAGGTTCCAAAAATAACCACAAACACCATTCCTCATGATCCGAATTCTTTATATATGTATGTTAATTCAATAATTTTCCCCAGGCAGATAGAGTCACTTATTTTATTTCCTTTTCTATTAGATTTTTATTTTTCCTCTGTGATGTTTTATGTCTGTCTGCTCTTTCTAATATCAAAATCTTCACAGTTTTGTCAAAGCCATGGGCTGGGGAGTGAGGCAAAATCAGAGTAGTGCCCCAGCCCCCCCTATGCTTATAAAAGGGAGAATGTCAATTATTTCTGGTGTTTTGTTCCTTTCCAAAGGCATGCAGGAAAGGCCAGAACTGAACCTTTCCCTCATAGTTTATCATCTTTTACACATCCACCATGCATTACCCTGGTATTGGTTTGTAATGTATGACTACTGTTTACTTTTGGCATATTTAAAAAAGTGTTTTGATTGATGTCATGTGAAACAGCCAAATTATTCTTTTTTGATGGCAACATCTGCTGCTTTTATTTTATTTTATTTTATTTTATTTTATTTTATTTTTTTGACAGATATTTACATCCAGGAGTTATAATCCCATAACCCCCCCTTTTTTTTTAGAGAACAGTTATTATTAATTCCATAGCACATTCAGTGCAGTTTACTTTCTCATTATCAAACTCAGATGTTTCAGATGGAGGCAGTGCTGGAGTTATGAATCAGGTACTACATTTAAAGAGAAAATTCCCTTTCCTTTCTCCTCCCCACATTGAATTTGGCTCCTAACTTGGAAAACAACATTCATGTTTGCACCTGGGTGTCAGTCCTTGCATCAGAAAGCTCAGTAAGAGCTTCAGGTTTTGAATTTAGAAGTTCCCAAAGAAAACATTCCTGCAATTGTTCTTTTTAACCTTCAGCATTACACCTGTCCTCAGTGTAAATACTTGCTTTTAAAAATCCACTCACCTCGTGGCCTAGAACACTGCAGCAGTGGATGCCACGTGTTGATTATTTATAAACACCCAAAAAAAGGTGGTGTGAATTTTAGATGGGTTTTGGATTGGTTTTTGCCTCTTTCTGCCATAGTATATAAAGTTTTGATGAGGTTTCCAGAGAATGATGCTTCAGAAAAATAAGATGGGAGAAGGGCATTGGCCAGAAGAAGGCTCAATAATTTCTGTTTTTTCTTTTTTTTAACAATGTGTTTTTATTAAATTTTATAAATAGTCATTCTACCTACTGCCTTCAAAAAGGAATCTAGGGGACTGTGGAGGTCTCACTGCATGGGAATACAGAGAAATCTCTTTTTGTTTTTGCTCAGTAAATGTTTCTACATCCCAAAAAGCAGAGCAGACTGGAAAAATGGCTTTTCTAGCTTTTTCCTTTTGGAAGCCTTAAAAGTAGATATGGTGCAGTAATCTGATTCAGAATAATGTAAGTGCTATATTAAAAATGAAATGTGATATTAAAGAATCATACTGAAGTCTTGGGAAATAGGTTTCTCATCTCACCATTTTCCTAGGTTTCATTAATATTGCTCACATACAATCCTTATTTTGTCTTCCAAGCCAACTGAATTTTTATCTGTACGTTGTTCACAAGGATTGCAGAGAGGGGAATATCAGAGTTGAGGTGCAACATGAATTGGATGTCATTTTCTCTGCCACTTGTGTAATCTCTAATAACAGAGGCATCTAATAACCTCCATTTCTTACTGACAGCTCACTGAGCTGGGAATGCAGGTTCCTGCTGCTTGCCAGGAGCTGTTTTATTGACTGAACTCTGGAATGTCTCAGATTTAAGGGTGTGCTGAATTACAGCCACTTGCACTGAGCAGAAATCCTCAAAATCCGTTTTAATTATAGCTTTTACCAGTACGTGAATGCAGAGAGAAAATCCCACTCTCTCCATTTGCTCCCAGGGAGGAAATATAAGCAAGATTAAGAGCCAGATGATTCTTACAAGTCTGGGTTCTTTCTCAGGATGCAGTGAGGGGAGCTCCATAATTCCACAGCCTGTGCAGTGCAGTTCTGCTCTGAAGGAATGTGCCACTGTGCCAGCACAGAAAATTACTCATTCCATCATACTGGTGCAGTATTTTTAGTTGTATTTTCTCCTTTGAACCTTAATAAAGTTGGAATTTCATTCCAAAGCTTCCTGGCCAGACCAGACAAAAGAGTCATGGACTGAAGTCCCACCAGAGTTTTTTAGGGTGGCATTTCATCCAGTCAAAGAAAGCCAATGGGAATGTTGTCTAAAAGGATTTTTTTTAAACTTTGAGGCTGAGAGAATATAATTCATAGAGATGTTTGCATCACATAACATTTTTAACCAGTAAAATATGTCCAGCAGTAAATATAAACCCAGCTTAATGGAGCCATCCAGCACAGCAGTCTTCTGGCAGCTCAAGCTTTTGTGGAGGCATCAGAAAACCAGATTATTTCCTCTGAAATACTGTGAGATTTTGACATGGGTGAAGAGTTTGCTGTGTTCTGGGGCTGTGCTGGCTCTGTGAGACCAAGTCCTGCCTGGTCCCTCTCTGCTCCTGCCCTGCCAGGCCTTCAGCAGCTCTGCCTGGCCCCAGCACTGGGTGATGGAGTCAGAGCTGTGGCTGTACCAAAACCACTGCCCCTGCACTCAGCTTTTGGTTTTCCTCACAAACCAAACAAAAAATCATTGTTAAATAGCTGATGTGTTTATTTCCTATTTTATTAGTCTGCTTCTTATTCATTTATTTATCTATTCAATTCTTACTTCAAATGTGAATCCAACCTTTGGCTTCCTAAAGCATGATATTTAATTTGACATTCCCAGCTCCTATGTCCTGCACAGAATTATTCTGTGAAATTTCCAGACAGCAGGATGGCAACAGAAGTACTATTATATATATCTATATATATATTTCTACTATATATAATGTGTATATCTATAACTACTAATATATATACTAACATGTATTTCAAAATTTCTTACCTGATATAAAGTTGACTTGGTATCAAACATGAAAATAACTGATTTATCATTGTAGAATGATAAAGCTGTTGGGTTTGAAACTGAATTTTAAATGAAAAGTACAAGTTTATCTTGAGTTTAATCAAAAGATACATGTTGGTCATGGGATGCCATTGGGGGCAGCAGCTCTGGCTTTAATTTCAGCTGGGTTCTTTACCCATCTCAGGGGGAGGTTTGTCATCTGGACTCACTCATGGCACCATGTGAGCTCCTCCTGTGGGTGTTCATTTCACCCCAGACATCATTTCCAGGTGCTTTCTTCTCTCCACAACTAACTCAGAACAGATTCTTAACATCCAGAGAGCTCCAGTCAGGTGTCAGCACTCTTAGCCACTCTTCCCGGAGTTAATTCAGATTTACAGGTGCATTTTGTACTTATGTACATATGTATGATGCACACAGAGCTGTGGAAAATGTGATTTCCTTCTCATCCTGCCCAGGGGGGTTATCCAGGTGAGCTTCAAACGCTCTTTGAAGGGTTCTTGCCACAGGCAAAGCTCTTCCCCTCCAAAGTGTGGCAGCCCAGCACAAAAGCGTGGTCAGTTGTCAAGGGGAAAGAGCTCCATTTCTGGGATGTGAAAGAGCAAACAGAAAGAATTAATCAATATTTCAGAAGTTTTCAATGGGAACAGATGTGCTGTTGAATTTGAATGGATGTTGCTGTGAATTTCTCCCCAGCAGTTTTGCTCGTGGTTGGTTTTGGTGCTCGGTCCTGTGCTGTGCTGATGTCCATTTCCATTGAAACGCTCTTGAAGTGTCTGGAGGAAGGGAATATTGACTCAGGCAGAATGTAAAAAAAGGTTTTGTGCTTTTCCAGCTTCCTAGATGTGTTTTTTGTGGAAATAATCATCCTGTTATTAATTCATAACTTGCTTCTTTCTGCAACCCATGGAAATAATAGATAAATATTAGCCAGAAGTCAAATAGTTTTGTGTGGTGCACAGACTTTTTTCCTAGAGTTCCATTGTTCTAATTTTAAATGTTCTTTCTTTTGTATCATTTTATCCTATTAAAATTTGCTGTCCTAAAATGCCATTTTAAAAGGATTTGACAACAAAAGAAATACGAGATGCACTGTGTTTAAATCCGTGCTGAGACGTGTCTTGCTCTCATGTTAATGCAGGATTTAATTTCACATGCTTCACTTTATGCCAAGTCAGAGCAAATAAATATCTTGTTCTGTTATAATCTGGGCCTTTTGTTCCTAATGGATCAAAATTCCTCATTTTAAGGCAAAAGGAAAAAAAAATAAAAGGTGTGAGGGGGGAAACAGAAGAATTTGATTCAAAGAATATGAGCATCTTCCAAGGAAACAGCACAGATATAATAATAAAAAAAAATAAAGGAAAAAGAAAGAGAAATCTACATTTGGGAGAGAAAAAAATGTACTTAAAGAGGCTTTACCTGCTGTACTTTGGATATCACAAAAGTGGCAGAGATTGCCAGAAGAGGAGCAGCTCAAATCTTGTACACTTCATCTTCCTCATAACATGAAAATGAACAAATGATTTTGAAGCTGTTGATTTCAAAGTTCCCTTTTCCCACTTCACTTTGATTTATCTGAGAGCATTTTAAGTAAATAGAACAGTTAATTCTTAACAATTAACTCTCATTCACAAATAAATAGAAAGAAAACATAAAATTCTTTTAATTAAGACCTTTATGGAAGATATAAGGCAGTATAATTAATTTACCTATAAGTTAATTTGCAGAGTGATTGCTCTCTGATAGGGTAAACTGTGGATCTGGAAACCCATATCCTATCATTTAGGCCATTATTTATTTTCAGGTAAAATTGCTATTCTTGGCACATTGAAAGCATGAAGTTAAAAATATTAATAGGAAAATAAATGCTTTCATGGGCAAGTTCTCTGAAGCATTTCACACTTAAAATCTTTATTTTTAGACCAGATTGAAATGTCACAAAAGAGGCAGCCCTGGTTTGCTCAGTTTCCATTCCCATATAATCCTTCATTACTGACAAGCTACAAAATTAATGACAAATTAGGGTTTTTTTTCAGTTTGACTTAAAATCATAGAAAAATCAGCAAATCAGGAAGATGTGAGGAAATAATTTTCCTCCTTCCAGGTGATTTTCAGAATTATTTTAGTAGCCATAATCAGTTCTTCAGGATTATTTCTCATAATGAAACTCTAACCAATAACCTGCTGGATGATATTATTAAAATATTATTCAAAATTATAATTACTAATTACACTATTGTTAAATCTTTAATAATTTTAGGCTCAGTGTGTAATGCTGTAACTCACAGCGGGACTGGATTTGTTTTGGGTTCTATATTTTTTATGCAGTATAAAAAGTGACAAGTTTCATAGGTGCATTTTCAATATTCAAGGGAAAAATCCAAACAAACAAGGAAATAAAATTAGGTTGAATGTGCAAAGTAAGTTTGTTTTGACATGCAATATTGAAGCTCTTTGTTATTACTCTGAATGAAAATGGTAATTTGATCCTTTACTGAGGAAATTATAATTTTTAGATTTTGCAGAAAATATCCCGCATATTTTACAAAACCCATAATATTGTTTTCTGAGCATTTGTTGCTTCTCCTCGAAATTACACTTTTGAAATGAGTTATTGTCTTGTTTTGATGAAAGTAGAACATTTGGTTTCCTTCTTCTCGAGGCATTCTTTGAATGCTCTGCCAGTTTTGCATAGTTACACTGAAATATTGTTGACATATTTAATGTTGGCTTCTGACATTTCAGAAAACACTCTGAATATTGTCATCATGGAAGGGCTTTTCTGTGCCTATTTGAACATTTTGCACCAACACCAAATTAAAATATCTGTGAGATTTTGCAGATCATCCCTTTCCTTCCTATTTCTACACAAGGAAGCTTTGCCTTCTCGAGCATCTCTGCTTCCTGGACACATCTGGGGGGATAATTTACAGGTGCAACCTCAAACTGATTAATATTTAGGCAGAGAATTTGGTTTCCAACCTCTCTTGTATGAGAAAGAACAGTTCATACTTCCTGATTTAATGCAATTTCTGCTGTGTGATAAATTCCCTCAGACTGTTGCAGATATCTCTGAAGAGGCCAAGGCTGATTTCTGTGTGTAACTTTCCCTCTTCACTTTCTCAGGTCTGAGTGATCCACGTGAGAAGGGTAGATTTTTGCAGATGAAAAATTTCAATAAAAATAATTTCCATCACACAGAACTGAGGCATTGAGTAAATTAGAGATAAAAATTTGACCCTAAAGGTACATTTTGAATAACCACTAGAAAATAAAAGCTTTTCTTCCTCTTATGCTTGCAGTGCAACCATTCCTGTATTTTATTTTATTTTATGACACACTTTAGTGGTTTGAACAATGTTATTATTATATATGGATTGAAGGGGATGGAGATGAACATTCCCTTTTCCATCAGGAATTATGAATAACACCATGATTTTTACTTGCTCTTAGAACTACTGAGACCTCTCAGGTGGATGTCCACAATTAATTGACAGTATCAATGATGATCATTTTCTCCCCTTTAACTTCTCCTTACCTTAAGCTCTTTCCTTTTTCCTGCATCCTTCATTTGCCATCTTCAGAACCATTCCTTGAACAAGAGGCAACAGAAAAATCTTTAATCTCATGCATTTGTTGATTCTCTTTCCTCTTCCACTTCAGTCACTTCTGTAAGTTTTGATTTTAATTCTTTTCAACTTCATGAAACATTTATCTTGTAAAGGTAGCAATAAATAAGAACACTGAGGGAAAAAAGGGGGATCTGCTGTGTTTTAATCACCTAAGTCTGCAAACTGTAGCAGCATGAATTTTAACTTCCCCTTGGAGAATAGAATAAGAAATTGTTTAAAAGTTAAGTTTTAGAGATTATTCCAAGCCTTTATATTATTTATTATATTTATTATTTCTATCTGGCTGTTGCTGTATCTGGATCTAACCATAATATTTATTAGAAATCCAAAGTATTTTCAACATAAGTAGGTTGAAAACTGACAAGATCATTGAAGCCCACGCTGGTTCTTAATTTTGTGGGGATGGAACACCCTCATTTTAGATATGTGCTAATTGTATTTGGAGATACTCTAAATATTCTTTATTGAAATTTAAAAAATAATAAAAAAATTAGTCCTGAGAGGACTTACAGTGTCTTATTAGAAATATTTCTGTTAACCAGCACAAGTACAGAGTTGGCTAAGGAAGACTCCCAAAGGATGAACCCATGGATTCTATGCAGGAGAGAATCACCAACATGAGGATTAAAGGAACCTGATGCAAGTAAATACTATGAGAAACCCTGGTTTTTGTTAATTTCAACAAAGCAGCCTCTTGGTGAACTGAGGATGAAGATTTAGAGCTGAAGGGTTCAATCTTACATCAAGCACTTATAAATATGCAGCGTGCCACAAAGACTGGAACTGCAGCGTTCCAGAGGAGGTGATAAAATGTATTTTGCACTGTTTTGTCCTCGTGTTATTGCACCTTGCTCAGCAGATAATTTATTATGCTGGCTCTTAGTAAATAATTGATGGAGAACTGATAACACAAAATTTACGGAATCTGGAGAGTGTTTTATTAGAACATTAATATGCTGCAGGTGTGTTTTATTGGTCAATTAACACACGCCTCGAGGTGTGGGGTGATAGATGAGGCTGCTGTGGGAGCTTTGGATGAGCAGGGTGGTAAAACACATCCTGGAGGGGCTTAATGGTGCTGGAAAGTGAGGAAAGATTGGACAGAAATTGTGCTGTGGTTTGGAGGTGCAGGCTAACTTTAAACAAGGAAGCAGGAGCTCTGGAAGGAGGCTAACAATAGCAGCGAGGGGCTTTTATGTAAATTGATTTACTCTCTTATTTGGGAGAAGCTATCTTAGGGCCAAGGTGGTTTCCATTAATTTCCCAGCTTTCCCAGAAAAGTTGTAAAAGTTAGTTTATCTCCCTCATACTTTATTTACAAGGCCATGTACAACACAAGCCCACTCGTTATCCTTGAGTGTTGCTCTTAATCAAGGAACGGTGGGAATATAGCCCAGACTTAGGCTGCTTTTAAAACCCTTCTTTTAGCAATAGATTTCTTTATACCCAATAGATAAGTGTTTTGGGGGTGGGCTGGGTTGTTTTTTGCTGGTTGGGTTGGGGGGGGTTGTTTGTTTGTTCGTTTTATGGCTTCAGGTCTTTATTTTTCCTTTGTTTACGTGATGCCTGCTCCTTTTCTCTACATTTTGGAAAGGCTTACACGGTATCCCTTGACTATCATTAGATTTCTCCTTTCTTCTCTCTTGTCTGGTTCTCGTTCCATGCACAACAGAGGATGAGTAGCTCCAGGCTCCCTTTTTTGAGCAGAGTGGCTGTGAGGGAAGATGGAAAAGTGCTCCGTTCGATGTCTGTGCGCTCCGAGGTGAAACTCCCGTAACGACGCGCAAAGGGCAGAGGGCTCTGAGAGCAGAGGGCTGTCAGCAACAGCTCAGTCCAAGAGTCCAGCTGACCCTGGAGAAATCAGCAGACACAACAGGCAGCAGCAAATGTTTGCAGGAAAAGTGTTAGAGCAGAGCAAACAGACAGAGATTTCTCTAGGTATGGCTTTTCAGATTTTTGTCTGCAGTTTTCTTCCCCAGAATATTACACTCACACCACTTTGCCTAACAGCACTTGAGGGAGTTCTCTTCCGTTTGTCTAAGAGGTTTTTAATCTTTCTGCCTATTAACATCCAACCTGTCCTTTTGGAAGGTATTCCATCATTTTAATTCTGAGTTTTGAAGGACAATTTTGATTTACGTCTTTGCTCTTTATGTTCAAGCTGCTGCCACATGCTCTCATCCCTCTGGATCTCGTGCTGCAAGGTGTGGTGAATTATCAATATACACTCACTCATCCCATGTCCCCTCAGCTGTGTTCTTACCCATCCTGAAGAAGTCTCAGCTGTTTTGTGCTTCAAGCAAATTTTGTCACCTTATTTTTCCCTTCATTCTTTTCAAGTAGCTCATGAATATATTAAATACCAGGGGTTCCTATGGAATGCTGTGGAGTTTCTCTGTCAATTTTTAATCCCCCTAACAGGTTTGTCCTATTTCCTACCAGTTCAGTAGCCCACAGGGGAAATTTGTACCTCACACTAAACGTGCCTTTGTTGTGTATTATAAAGTAGTTGTGCCCATTTTATCATGTGCACAAACCTTCTTTAGAGCTTTTGAAAAATTACTTTAGGCCTTAAAGGTGCTCTGCCTGTCTGCAATAATCCAGATGTCTTTTTGCTGTTTTGTTTTGCCACCTTTGCCATGTTCAGTGAGACCAAGTTGCCATGAGAATGGGCTGTACAGAATCACCAAATGTTCTGAGCATTAAACATCTCTGCTTCCTGGGGTGGAAGAATGGAAACACCAAGAAATGTGGGGTTTTTTAATCTCTTACTCAGGAGGCAGCTCCCCAAATTCCTCTCTGATCTCTAGCAGAACAGGCAGCAGAGGGGGAAGGTTTATTTTGAAACAAATCTCTTCCCTCAACTCCCATTCAAATCAGCTGATTATCAAAATACAAGCCCTGAATTTGCACCTACCTGCTCAAACCTGTTTTTTGCTGTATTGCAAAGGCAGATGGATTGCTTAGAAACATTATTTTTACTTCAGCAGGTGATTACCCAATTAAATGCTATACCTGATTAAATGCTGGAAGAAGTATTTAAGATCATTAGTGGTAACAAGACTGGCAGAAGCAAGGTAGCATGTAGAATAAAAAGAACCTGCTGCCTTCCCTCCCAGCCCTTCTGTGAAGAGACAAGTTGAAAATGAGGATTGTGAGAGGAGCTGGACCAGTATCAAAAGCAGTGTGACTTGCAGAATTTCAAACCAATGGCAAAGGGCAACAAACAAAATGAGTTAATGGGAGCTGATTTCCCTTTGTTCAGGGGTCCAGGGCAGGAATGGCTCTGCTGGGACTGAAGTGCTCTCTTGTTCTACAGAACCAGGCTCTATACACAGAGATTTTCTCGTTTGTTTATTCCTGCTCTGACCCAGGCTTGCTGAAATCAGTGGAATTATTTAGCAAAAAGGTTCTGAGTAAAAACCAGATGCCCAGGTCCTGGAGTTTGGAAGGGAATAGAACCTAAGCTGCTCCAGTGAATGAGAAGCTGAGTCCTTCTGAAAAACAAGTTGGTTTGAGAGAAAACAAATGCCTCAGGGTTTGATTGAATGTGGTTGTTGTGGACTGGAAGCCTGTGCTCCCCTCCTGAGCACACCTGGAGCTGCTGCTCTTCTCCTGCCAGTCTCAGCCTGACCCCAGGCATGAGGGCAGATTCATTTATTTATTCATCCATGCATTTCTTTAGTTTTTGGCTATTGCTTGGGGTTTTTTTTTGGAGATAGTTTTGTTTGCACCTCTTCTGTCAGTGATCCAAAATCCGTGTGCTTGTGACCACCAGTGGGGGAAGCTGCTCCCTCAAAGTCTTGTGTGATCTGCCCTCCCTGCGAAGGTTTCCTTATCATTGTGTGGCTGGAATTAGCAGTCTCCTGTGACTCATCTGAGTTGTTTGGTTCTTCTGGATCCAAGCTTTATTCAAACAAAAATTGTGCTCAGATGATTATTTAAACCTTTTTATATTTAATGGGGGTGACGATGTTTATGTGCCAAAACAAGGCACTGTACAAAGAAAAAACTTCTAGCAGAAAAAAGGATTTTTCTGCTGAACATTCATGAAAATCACCTTGTGACTGCCTAACTTTTAAATGGGAAATATCGTTGATAATTTATTGGGCAGGCAAGAATCTTTTCTAGCTTTGCCAGAAAAGCCAGAAGGGAGTGATGGGCAGGGGGCTTAGCAAGGGAATGTGATATCCAGACAAAAAATACCAGCACTGCTTTTGACTACAGATGAACCAAACTTGTTTATAGCAAATACCTCTGAGAAAAAAGTTTTTTGAGAAAGACTGGTATTTTGGCTGTCAGATCTGCTTCAGGTCTAGTGATTATCAACATCTTAGCTGCTTCAATTCCCTGATGAGCTGGCTTGAGAACATGAGTTTTATAAATCAGCTCACAGAGCTGCTCTACAAAGCCCTGGTGATCAGCAATGCAGTGACCACGTTTATGGGAAGAAAAGACATCATTTCAGGGAATAATATGAGAATGTATCAACTCCACACATCTTGATTGCAGGCTCTGCAGGTAGCCAAGGTTTCTGTGGCTTACTCCTTGACCTTCACCTTTGCTTTCACAGACTGCAAACTTCTCAGAGACGTGCATGGTGTGAACTGCATCTTAATGGCTGCAGTGCCTGATGGAGAGATTCCCTTCCATTCTTAATTGGGAGGGAGCTGGAGCTGTGTCATCCAACTCCACAAAGATCTGCTGCTTCCTACCTGCAGTTCTGCAGCATCTCTGGGCAAAATATGATGATTTATGACAATGAAAGTTGGCTTTAGAGTGGATATTTACAATAGGATCTATAAATATTCCCACACTTTTGACAGATGTTAAGTTTTTTCTATTTTTGCTTCACTTCCTATTTGATCTCACATCTCTCTACCCCCTTTAACCTGCAGTAATTTTTTCTACCTATCAGTGAATGATAAATAGCAAGTTCAGCCCGTGGTGTGCTTTCCCAAGGACAGGGCATGGATGGGGTGGCAGATCCAGTGTGCCTTCAGCAGACAAATCTCACTTGTGAGTGGAAATCTCTGCTTTTCTCTGTTTTGTGCCTGGGTATCTGTGTGAAGGCTGAAGGGTTTTCCCTTCTGAGTTCCCCTCCTGCTGCTCCCACTCCCCTTTTTGTGGTGAGAAGGAGAAAAGGCCTAATTAGACTAAGCAGAATGATCCTCTGATCACCCAGGCAGTGTCAAGAGATAAACAAGGCCTTGTTATCTCCAGGCTCCTGCAAAAGGAAGGGAAACAGGGACAGGATAGTTTGATGGGGTAAGAGCTGCTCAGATTTAGGCTGGTGGACCTGGTGAGCAGATTCTGCTCTCTGTTCATCCTAAAACCCATGAGATATACTGAAATCTGGGAAGATATTTTAGCAAACAAGCTTTACTCTTGTCTAAACTCATTGTTTACAAAAGCTAAATATAATCTCAGCCCTTCAGTATAAATGAAAGTGATATTTTTAAGGCTGAAAATAAAGGCAGGGCTAAGGGTATCTGTGGAGAAAGAAGCCACAAACCACTGGAGGTGAAAGGCAGGGGCAGGAATGGCATGAGAAAGTGATTTCAGTGAAGTGGTGCTGCTCTGCAAGGTTGGGACATGTTTTACAGGGAGGTGTGTTGGCAATTATGGCTCTGCACAGCTGCTTCTCCTCCCAAATCCACCAGAATAAGAGCGAGTAACCAGGATTTGGACTCTGCACTGCCACACTGAGCACGTTAGACAAAGATTTATTTTCAAAAGGAACAGAGATATCTCACCTCTTTCAGATTCTTGTATTATTACCAGAATCTGTATCTTTCTCAATAGCCAGGTTTGAGGTTTTTTGGCTGGTTTATTTGTACACAATGAATCAGCTTCAGATCTTTGGCTTTGTTATTCCAGCCCCTTCTTTGGCTCATCCTCCCTCAGAGGTACAGGGCCATATGTTAATTAGGCATCAGGCTAATGAACTTTGGCAATCTGCAAATTGCAGCTCTAAATCTACTTTAAACTCAACTAGAGTACATGGAATCGTTTCTCTTTTTAAAAAGCTCTCTTAAAAGGACAACTCACCCACCAAAATGGCAGAAACATATTTCAAATGTTTGTTATGTTTGTGGTATTTTCTGCATGCAGGAGACAACTCATTTGTACCAAAACCAGAGGCAGTCATCATTAGATGTCAGAACAGCAATTCCTATCATTTTCCCATGGAATTCATTCCCATGATGAAAACTAAAGACAAAAATAAGCAAAACTCTGAACCAATCCTAATAGGATATCCAGAGCTTAATGTTTCTTTATTTTCTCTTCTTTAGTCTGAAATACATTTTCCTACTTTTCTGTTAAGATAGAGAACTGGTATTATTTTTTTTTCTATTTAATATGAAGGTATATTCATGTTTTTTTTACAGAACACCATCAGAATTGCTTCATAGGCTGCTTCAGAAAAGGAGCAGACCTTCCACACAACAAATCACCTCACTCAAATGGTTGGTTTTCCTGATCTGGAAACCCAATCAGAGGAACATTTGTAGATCTGAGGGAGTCTCTGAGCTCCTGTTTCCCAGTGTCACACAGAAATGTGAGAACCAGCAGAGTGCTCTCAGGCCAGGTGGGGATTTTTGCTGGGTGGAAATTTGGGGTTTATGAGCAGAAATGATCAATCCTTTGCCATTTGTGACTCCCTGGTACAGGACAGAGAGAGTCCCTGGCAGCAAAGGGCGACAGAGCCGTGGTGAATTATTGAAGCTAAGGGAACTTTAGTCCAGGTGTTTGTAGCTTGATCAAAAGCACTTGATTCTGAAGAGACCTGTGACTCCCAGGAGGGTCTGCCCCAAACCAGGGGAACATCAAACACAGACCTCTGCCAGGTATTATCAGACAACATCTTCTGTAGCCACAATTTTCTGTTTGGAACGTTGTGTACCTCTCCTGGCACCTGCTGTGATGGGAGAAAATGGGATTCTGTGTAATCCCAACTCGTGTGGCACAGACAATGGGATTACACAGCTCCTGGAGCCATGCTTCCTTGCTACCACAAATTACAAAAGAGCCCAGGGGCTAATCAGTTATCAAACTCCTGTGGAAGCTGAGGAGAGAGGAAAGATGAAATAACAAAAGGATTTGTGCTGCTGTCAGAGTGATAAGCATTAGTACAATAATACCTAAATTCTCCCCTAATAAAAAAATATAGAACAGAGTTTTTAAGGCTCTGAATTTTCCCTGCTGAGAGCAACTGCAGCATTCCCATTCAAGGAAAAATCCACAGCATTTTCAGTGGAAAATTACAACTGCCTCTCTTTTCCTGGGGAAAATCTGTTTTCTGGTTGTTTACTTAATTTGGAGTTCCAGAAAATATCTATCAACCTGTGTATCAGATAACCAGCTACCTTTAGTTCAATCTTGTGTATCAGTCACTCAGGGCTGGGTGATATAAAGAGCTCAGGAAAATAAAACAAAGATGGGCATCAAACTGGGAAAAACTTGGGAATTTATTAGGTGGGTTGGGAGGAACTTGGTGCTGAAGACTGCAGGAGAGATGAGGCAGATGAGAAGTCAGTCCTTTTGAGATGCTGAGATCTCTTACAATGTGTTTAATGGGAGCTGAATACACAGAATTGGGTACTGAAAGATTTATTCACTGGGTTGTTTTCTAATGAGACAGAAGAAAAGATCACAGATGAGAAAAGTAAAATATTCAATAGTTTTGTGATTGCTCTTCAGAAGATGATCCTCACAGTTAATAAAACATGGTGATTGCTCCCAATTTAGGCTAGGCTAATTTTTTAGGCTCTTTCAGTCATTTAGTATGAAAAAGCAAAAATTAAACATTAAAAACATTTTTTTAATGAAAAAGTAAGATTAAAATTCAAGTTCATTAGGTTTTCTTATGGAGCAGAGAAGCTGTGAAACTTCTTTTAGTAGTCAATTTCTTTTCTCTATTCCATTAAACTCAGGTGCTAAAAAGAAAAATAAAAGTGTCTTAGGGACAAAAAATCTTCAAGTAATCTTATTTTTTTTCCTCTCTGTCATGATACAGTTTTGAGATAAATATATATTGTGTTGGGTTTATCTATGGGATAGAATTGATTAGCATCTTGCTGGACTCCTTTACAAAGCTCTCAGTTAAAGTTCCTTGCACTTTTTGGGTGTCCCCTAAATTCTAACCTGCCCCAGTGCCAACCCTCATCACCTCTGCTCTGGTGGTCACCAAAGAAATCTGACACCTCCTCTATTCTCATCTGGATTTTTTTTCCTTCCAAGAAGTGTTAATTTCAAAGGCTTTCCTGGTGGAGAACCAGCATTAGAAAAACCAGATGGGAAAATGATGAAGGGTTTTGTGATAATCAGATTAACAGAAACAGGGCTGCATCTCTTTTTTCCTGGGTGTTTATTGACAGTTGGGTATAGATATTGAAATTTGGATCAGACATTGCACTGCACTCTCATCCAAGTCTTTTTTAGTCAAGTCTTTAGTAAAGTCTTTAATAAAATCATGTCTCATTATAGAAGCTAAAGAGGCTTCCCCTGGTTCTTGCAATAAGCAATGGAGATTTGATCACAACCCTACTTAGAAAAATGATAGGAACGAGACTGGCTTTTACTAAAAGGCTCTTTTCTCCCCTAAATTCCCTGTGCAATTCGCAGCTGTGGATGAAATGTGTACACAGATGAAGAACTGAGGAGAAGCAGCTGCACTGTTGCCCCAGTTAAATCACTGAACTTGTACTTCAGAGAAGTTTTCTCTGACAGGAGTGAAGGCAGCAGCACCTCAGGAACTGATGCAGAACTGGAGAAGGTGCTTTCTCTGGCACAGCAGCAGCAGAAATTCAGATTAACTGTGTATGTTGAGTAACAAGTTTTATGAGAATCAATCAGGTATCATCAAAAGTGCTGTTCTGTCTGCCTTGGTGCTGAAGAAGTTAAGCTCCACTGGAGAAGTGCAATATTAAACATGCCAGAGATGAAGTATGAGAAATCCAGGCAAAGTTGGGCCAAAATACCTGTCTAGAGTGTTTACATTTCATTCATCACCCTGTTCTGTCATTCTGAATGCCTTTTTTTTATATCAATAAGGTGAAGAACAATCTTATCAGTATCTCTGTGAGGATTTACAAGCTTCCTCAGAATCCCCTCAGTTTTTTGAAATGCCAACCTGGCATTTGCATTGTGCACTGCCAATCATCCATCTGCATCCTGTCACAGAGGCCACTTCCCACAGAAGGAGGTGTGTGGTGGCTGGGGGAGAAGAAAAGGAGGAAAAACGTCTTTTCTGTCAATCTTGCAGCTGTTTCTACTACAGCTTGTTCAGTCTTGCACTCTTCAGTCAAGTCATGCTCACTAATCTAGGCTGGGATTCCTGAAGGCTTTTAATGTCTCATTTTAATGGAACAGCTCTTCTGGATCCTTCCCTTCAAAAAAGCATTTACCAAATCCTTCACCAGCAAAGGTGGCTCTGTTCTGCATTAGATGAATGTGAATATTCTGTGCTCATCCAAAATTTGGTGACACATTGAGGGGTGGAACCTTTGTGTCTGCTAACTTAGATTAAAGTTTCTTCACAGCAAAAGATTTGACAGATGACAAAGTAAAGGCAGAAAACCTGAAGGTGCACAAACACAGGAGATGTGTGCTGTACATCCATCACTTTCATTGCTGCTATTCCCCCATGTCTTCATTTCTGCTTCCCATAAAGGATATTTGAAGTGAGAACTCGGGACTGGGATGATGCTCTGGCTGACCATAGCACATCCAGCCCCTGACACATCACATCAGTTATTCCTGCCCTGCTCCTCTTTCGCAGCTTGTCCTGACAGCTGTCCCCACCACAGCTGCTTTTCAGCATGTGCACATCAGGAGTGGGCTTTGCCCTTAGATAATATTATTATCTTCTTCCCAACAGGAAAATCGTGCATCAAAATGTTTAAGCTAGTTGACAAAAGAATAAAATGAAGTGACTGATGGGAGGCTGGGCAGGTGAGAGCACAGCCATGGGGATGTTGTGAGATGTGCACTTGTCTCAGAGGCAGCTTCTGCTAACGATGGGACAGATCTAATAAAGGCAGCACCTTATCAAGTTACTGTCAATTTTGTGTGAAATTACTGACATCACAACCAAATTTTCAGCTCGTCTGTGTCATTATGGAAGCCTTCACAACTTCAGTGGATTTGATTTGCAGGGAGCCAAAGCAGATGAATTGTCCTGGAAGACAAATCATTGTTTCATGTGGATACGACCTGATTACTTCTGTTTTCTTAGCAAGCGACAGCAAAAGATTTTATGGGTAAAGGGTAAAGATTTTATGGGTTAAGACCAAAATGAAAATGCAGATTTCTAGAGAAAAGAGCAGTAAGAAAGACTGACAGCTGACTGATGCTGTGCTCTCCTGGAGCAGTAATTATTACTGCATTCAAGCTTTCACATTTTCTCTATTAACCTTCTCATAATTTGTTTTCTTAATATTTCTCTGGGAGGTTTCTGAGCCATCAGTTTGGAGATTGTGAGCATGATGAAGTTCTGTGCCTGGCCAGCCAGAAGGGTGTTCAGGCTTTGCTTCTCATGCATCCCCCTGCTCTCATCTTCCCTTGTTGGCTGCTTGTGAAAAGAACCATTTCCCTGAAAAAAAAAGTATTTACTGCCTTGTGATACACTGAGATACTGGTGATTGGTGCCTTACAGAACAGCAAATTCACAATCAGAAAAGATTTTAAACAAAATTAAAAAAAAAATAAATAAAAAAGGACACTTTAAAAATCAAAAAATATCTCGTGCACATCGTGCCTTTGGAAATTTCCATGTCTGGCACCAATTTTGTTTCTTCAGATGTGCATTGTTTGAATGCAAATATACCACTAGATTAAGCTTAAAGACATTTAAAATGATCAGCAAATCCTATTTAATTTGAAATGTTTGGCAAGTCCTCACAATGTCATTGAAGGAGAGGAGGATGCCCTTGGAATAAGGCTGGTAGAAGATCCCACAGATTCCACAGTTCTCATCCTTTTTGGACAATGTGCAGATCCATTTGGGGTTTTTCTTCTTTTCAAGCACACCTTGCATGTAAACCTTCAAAATGCTTGAATAATTCCTTGATACTGTTTCATACAATATATCATTTTAAATGAAAAAGTCTTTAATTGCTATATTTAAGATATTTAATTGTTATATTTAAGATCACAGCCTATTCTGATCATTGAATTATAGGAAATATTTCCCTCTCTCCCTTCATCCCTGCTCCTTCACTCAGCTGGATTTGCAGGAGATGCATTTAGCTAATAGAACAAGAAATTACAAGTGTATGAATAATTGTTTTTAAATGCTATTTAAAGTTCTATATATAGCATGAGTTTCCTGGAAATCTTTCCACATACTGTTTGGTAGGAAATAGTCTCCAAGCAGGTTACAATGTTAATTTGATAGCTAAACCTTTCCCAATAGTCATGTTCTTGATTTGCTTATAAAAGAAATCCCATTTTAGGCTGAGTGATTGCAATCAATTTGCTGTTACCAAGTTAGCAGAGAAAGGAGCTGTACCACATCATATAAAAATAAAATCCCAAACAATTAATGTTAGCAAAAGCTGCATTCTTCAAATTCCATCCTGAAATGTGTGATTTAGGCCAGTTTTTATCCCAACTGCTCAGTAAAAATGCAAAGAGAGGTTAATATGATAAAATATGGGACTACTTAAGCTGCTAATTTTCTAGCCAAGTTTAGATGAATACCATGGACTGGGATGCTAAAAGCCATCTAACATAAATGTTTAATGAACAAATAAAGCTGTCAAAGGCAAATGTGCACTGCACTTTATGGATGTATTTGCTTTGGGTAGATCGTGGGATCAGAATCATTGTCTGATCAAGGCCTCAAGTCTGTTTTCCACAACTTTAGTATTTTTTAGCAGTCTGCTCACAGGCTGGTTTTGTAGGGTTGTGTGGCCTGTTTTTAAGGCCAGAATTACAGGACCAGTTGTAAAATTCTTCAGGCTTTCCAGGCTTGCAAATATTTTTATTGACTTGACCAAACTTCTGCTGTGAGCCTTCTGCCCAACTCCTAAAAAACCACAGAAATGAGGACAAAAGTCTCCTTTTGCCTCTAAACACAGGATCTCGGGGCTGAAACTTCCCAGCCTGGAATATTTTAAAGGATTTAGCAGAAAGTAGCAAATTCCCTTGTAGAAGAATGCTTTTAACACCATCCACAGAACATCACCACCTCTGCAAAGATCCGTTTTCTCTATTTAATAATAATAATAATTCTCTATTTAATAATATTAATACTATTTAATAAAATATTTCTCTATTTAATAATAAACCTTGAAGGGATTTCTACAATATGTGTTTATGACTCCCTAGAACCCATGTTTTCATTTCCATTTGGATATATTTACTATAAGGCATTATTGATTTTCCAGCTAACGTGGATCTTTGGGAAGAAATAATAATTTACCCTTTCACTGTGGATTCTTCTCCTTTAAAGGCCTGCAGAGTGGTTTTGGAATGGTGACTAAATGAGGTTTTTTGCTTTTTAATTTATTTTTTTTTTCTAGGAAGGTCTAATCCCTACCAAAATCCTAATGTTTGTAGTAAGGGAATTTCTTAAAAATAACTAAAAATTGTGTGCTGGGTGGAAAAATTTTTATAAGCTGTGGTGAAGGTGATTATATGCATTTTCTTCAACACAGCAGTAGAAACCACAGTAATTTCAGCAATTTCTTGTGTGTAAAAGGGCATCACTTTTATTGCAGCCTTCCTACAAATGTTTTAATCAAAAGACTTACCTTTGAACCTGAGGACTTCATTTTACCAAGACCTGGAAAAGAAAATGAACATTTCTTTGGATAAAAAAGGTAATTTGACATTAAAGTCTGAAAAGTTGATGTTGGACAGTGTAGAAATAAATGGCCCAAACCTGGCAAACAGCATGTTCTACAAGAAAATAAATTAGAGTGGCATAACTATAGTGACTGCTGAATTTGTACTAATCATTTGTAAATGAAATCCTCTTTTCATTAGCATTTCCATGCTCACATGCATAATTTACAACAAAGGTTTGCAGGCACTAACACAGTTTTCATAAATTAGTCGTAATTTTGGTGTTGTTGAAACCTTGGAAACTTTTTAATGCAGTTGGATTTTTGTACAGGAAGAAAAGCATAACCTTGGTTTTCTAAAAGTCAGATTTTGTGTTTAAAATGTATGCAACAGGCCTGATTTCCATTCTGTATTTCTTTTTGTAGCAACCTGAATGTAAAATAAGTATAAAAAATGACCACGGCTACCAGAGCAAAATAGTGGGTTTAGGGTCTGTTTCTGTAAAATGCTGAAATTGTTTTTAGGTGGGTACAGGCTGAGAATAACACAGGCTGTTGAACAGGGATTTAATACAGCTTTACCTAATAGGGGTAGGAAATTATATGAAGTCTCCAGGATTTTAAATTATCTGATGTCAAGAATGCTGATCATTTTCTATTATTCCTGCTGCAATTCTGATGGGGGAAGTTCTTTTAGGGAATCTGGCTAACTTTATATTTTGACAAAATATAAAAAAAACCCAAAAACTGCAGTTCTAGTCTGGAGGTGTTCAATTGTGCTTCTAGAAACAGGTTGAAATCATAACCCTAAATACTCATTTGACCACGTTTGGAAAATTAACTGCATATTTTGTTTTCATTTTTCACGGTTCCTTTGCTCTTGCTTTCACTTGTACAAATGTCCTTGAAACAATGAGGAAGCTTCTGGGAGCTGGGACACAGAACGTGGGCAGGGTGGATGGGTTCTTCTTCACCCCTTTCCTCCTCAGCTCTCCCTGTTCCCAGCTCTTGTGCAAGGAAAGGAACTGAAAATCCATTTCTGCCTTCCCTCTTCCAGCAAAAACCCTGCAGCAGACTGGAACTGGCTGGGAATGAGTGGCTGAAGAGAGTGGGATGAGGTGGAACTGTGTCCAAACCCTCGGCAGTGCTGGGAAGGGCTGGCTGCTCCCTGCTTTGTGTGACCAGAGCCCTGCTCTGGGAACTGCTGGGCAGGGAGAGCATGATGGATTATTTTTATGAAGCAAAGTCCCTTTGGAATTTTTAGGATGTCTGTGTCGTTGGTTTCAATGGATTTTGCTTAGAAAAGGGAAATATTGCAGATATTGCTGGTGTCACACGGCTCTGCAATGGCACCGGGGCTGCTCCTCAGGAGTGGGAACAGCACTCAAATTGTGTCACCATTAAACACGAGGAAATGAAAGGCTGGAGAGCCTTTAAAATAACTTTATCATGTGGTTCATGAAAGTGAAGGTGTTTTGGCTGGTGGGAACAGTGGTTTTGTGAGAAATGTGCTCAGAGGGGTGTGCAGTGGGTGCTGTAGACTGGGGATGTGCACAATGGGATTTGATGAGAGCAGTGTGAGACCCTGCACTGCATCTTTCACCTTTATTTCTTGGGGCTTTTGGTGGTGTGTAGGTAAGACATTAATTCAACCCCCCAAAAAATGGATATATTTATCCCACTAAGATTAGAATTTTAATTTGATGGGGAAGGGCAGAACAAATCTTTCTACAGCTCTGACTGGCAGTGGGGTAAGGGACAATTTAATGCCCCTTTTCTATCAGCATCATCCTTTAGGCACTGAGTGGGAAGCAAATCTTGCTGCCAAGCCATGTTCTGCAGTGCTGGTGTCAGGCAGGCTGGGTTCTTTTTTGTCTGAGTCCTGCCAGCTGAGAGATGCTGTGCTGATCCTCTGCTACTTGTGGATGTAAATTGAATTGTGACAAATTCTCAGAGCACTGCATTGCCTGGAGACTGAAATCAATGCTTGCATGTGCCCAAACAAAATTATTTTTCACTTGCACCTCTTTTAAGGGAAGTCATTTTAAAGGGGCTGCATGTTTGGCAGTTTGCATGCATTGCTTTTTCCTTCCTGGAGAAAAATATCAGAACAATAAAACACCACTAGAGGAAGTTTTCCAGGTTTAGTGATTTCAACAGAGATATTTTTCTACCTATATAATATGCAAATACTTCTCAGGCATATAGAAGAAATTGGTTTGTTTTACACTGAAGATGTAAGTGTAAAATATCTGTGGGTTTGGGGGGTTTTTCTTTCTTTACAAACCAAATTGCTTAACAGGAATGTGTGCATCAAATTTTTTATAAGGTTCAGGACTTGAATTTACAGCCCCCATTACATCCAGTGAAGGATCTGCCTGTGTGTTTTGAACACCAAATTCCAAAGTGTTTTTTGGGCAGTTTTAGTATAGTGTTATAAGGAAGAATTTTAGTGTGGTAGTAAAATCTTACATCTGCTTTATGAGAGAGACAAATGTTGGTTTCTTAAGCAGAATATTATCATGTAGAATGCTTGTAAAATTTGTTAAAAAAATCTAACTTAAAAGACTGTCATTTTCTTTTGAGAGACAATTTAGATCACAACATTACCCCAAAAAAAAACCTTATCACTCTAGTTAAAGTTAATAGAAAGAACTCCCTCTCAAGTGCTCAAAATAGAAAGAACTCCCTCTCAAGTGCTCAAGCACTTTAAATCTATTCTTTTCAAAATTCATTACTTAAGTGGAGATAAAACTAAGCTAAAATATCTACATTCAGTCATTAAAAATTGAGAAATTAAAATAAACACTCAGTCTTCCATTTTGCCTAGAAAGGTGACAGAAACCCAGCTTCCAAAGAGTTTAGAAACAGTTTAATTGGCCCCTTGGTGATTTAAAGCTGAAAATATCTGTGTGAATACTCCCCAGGATTATTTTATCAGTGACAATACAACACCCAGTGAAGCTTGATGGGGGCAGACCAGTTTGGCTCACTGCAATTTCCCGTGGAGGAGCCCTGGAGAATTTATCCTAAGATTAGAGTAACATTTTTGTTGTGTTAAATGTGGAATTCAAAAGAAGAATGAAATGGAGGAAAATATTTTCCTCAGATTTTTCCTCTCTTCACCCACTTTTGAGGAGTATTTTTGTTTTCTGCGTGGAGCAGACACAGAATCTTCGGTTTTCATAGAAACAGAATTGTATCAATGTGTATATTTGCATTTTTGGGTTCACTGAACCTTAAATTCTTGAAAATTTTGCCCAAAAAAATGAAATTCCACTGAAATTATAGAATTTTTGTTCAATATTCGAGGTCAGTCTGAACCCAAGGCACGAGAAGAGGACCTGGGGTCAGCAGAGGAGCTCTGGCTACATCTCCTGGCCACAGGTACCATCAAGAGCAGAGAAAAGCAGAAATAATCACTTGAAATGAACAGGAAAATTCCACAGGAATAGCAAAATAATAATAATAAATAATAATAATAATAATAATAATAATAATAATAATAATAATAATAATAATAATAACAACAATAATAATAGTAATAATAGTAATAATAATAGTAATAAGAGTAATAATAGTAATAGTCATGATAGTAATAACAATAATAGTAATAATAGTAATAATAATAATAATTATAATAATAATAATAATAATAATAATATAGCACTGAATTTAGGTACCCAATTTTAGACTCCTTTAGAAGATCTGCATTTCAGTAGAAAGAACAATTTCTTCAATATTCAAACCTTTTGGGGAGATCTCAAGTTGCCCACATTAATCCAAAGCTTGTTTTTATGGTTTAGAGCCCCTTTAATGGAAAGCTGGTGTAATGGACTTCAAAATGAATCTTTTTTTTTTTCCTTGCTGACCTTGTGTTTAAGTAAGAAGAGTTGAATGAAATTTATTGGCAGCTTTTATAATTGTTTTGAAACCACTCTGCCTTCTCACTTTGTAACTGAATGAGTTGGCAAAGCTTTCCAAAAGAGCCAGGAAGGTCATTGGAAAATCGCTGGCCTCAGCCTTACTTAAAACAACATTTGTTAACTTATGTTACATTTACTCTTAAAAACAAATTAACAATTTAAAACAGTGGTAAAACATTGATTGGCCAATTATAATGGAATTTCTGTGAAGTACATAGAGCATTACCTCCTCATTAATAACACATTAGTTCTTCCTTATTGCATCATTACAATGAGCAGGAGGATTAATAATATCTGGTCACAGTTACCAAAAATCATTCCCAGTTTGGGAAATGGGGAATGGGGAATGGGGAATGGGGAATGGGGAATGGGGAA